>NC_142794.1:84734451-84854451 GCF_049724085.1 Artemia sp. Qi Xiang Cuo
CAGGCTTTGAAAGCGCATGTATATTTTCAACTAATTGGGCCCTTACTACTAACCCCCTCAGTGCAAGGGTTTTAAGTTATGCCCTGGGGGCACATAAGGTTTATATAGATAGCTGTTGCATAAATCATAGGCAGCGCGATCAAACTGCCTAAGTAAAGCACGGGGACACTCAAGAACGAGACAAGAAACGGGGACTAAGTAAAGAGGAGGACACTCCCTCACAGTTCTCAGGGCAAGGGTTTTAAGTTATGCCCTGGGGGCATATAAGAACGATGTTGGCACAATGTATTATTTATTATTTTTTCCTTTAGAGCAGGGCACTTCGTATCGAAGAAGTTGTCGTAGAAACTTCGAAAAGCGCTCATTCAATTGGAAATTGGAGTGGCTTGTGCCCTTTTTAATAGTCGAAAGTGATTGGAAGGTGACTAACACCCCTTCCAAGCCCACCATTTCCCGAAACACATCCAATCAAAATTTTGAGATAGCCATTTTGGTCAGCGTAGTTGATTTCCAGATAGAAATTATGTTTTTGAGGACTACCCCCTTATGGCAAACCCTTAGGGCAAGGGTTGTAAGTTATTCCCCGGGGGCATATAAGGTTTTTATAGAAGGCGTTGTCGTAGAAATTTTAAAAAAGGCTCATTCGATTGGAAATTCAAAGGGCTAGTGCCCTTTTGAATAGTTGAAAATGATTGGAGGGCAACTAACCCGCCTCTCACCCTCACCTTTTCCCCAAACACACCTAATCAAAACTTTGAGATATCCATTTTATTCAACGTAGTTTTGAGTTCTGGAGATTAGGTCTTGGAGGATGACAACCCCTCACAGCCCTCAGGGAAAGGGTTGTAAATTATGCCCAGGGGGCACATAAGGTTCTTATATAACGCTTTGTCGTAGAACCTTCAAAAAGGGATCATTCGATTGGAAATTGAAATGGCTATTGCCCTTTTTAATAGTCGAAAGTGATTGGAAAGCACTTAACACCCCTTCCACGCCCAACCTTTCGCCAAACACATCCAATCAATATTTTCCAATTGAATTTTCAATCGAATGAGCCTGTTTTGAAGTTTCTACGACAACGCCTTCTATAAAAACCTTATATACCCCCAGGGCATAACTTAAAACCCTTGCCCTGAGGGTTGTAGGGGAGTGTCCTCCTCAAAAATATATTTTCTATCTGGAAATCAACTAGCTTACGCTGAACAAAATGGCTATCTCAAAATTTTGATTGGATGTGTTTGGGGGAATGATGGGCGTAGGAGGAGGGCTAGTTGACCTCCAATCACTTTCGACTATTAAAAAGTGCACTAGCTCTTTGAATTTGCAATCGAATGAGCCTGTTTTGAAGTTTCTACGACAACTCCTTCGATAAAAACCTCATATGCCCCCAGGGCATAACTTAAAACCCTTGCCCTGAGGGTTGGGGGGGAGTTTCCTCCTCAAAAACGCATTTCTATCTGGAAATCAACTACGCTGAACACAAAATAACAACTTCAAAATTTTGATTTGATGTGTTTAGGGAAATGATGGGCGTGGGGCTAGTTGCCCTCCAATCACTTTTGACTATTAAAAAGGTCACTAGCCCTTTGAATTACCAATCGAATGAGCCTGTTTTGAAGTTTCTACGACAACGTCTTCTATAAAAACCTTATATGCCCCCATGGCATAGCTTAAAACCCTTACCCTGAGGGTTGTGGGGGAGTGTCTTCCTCAAAACTATTTTCTATCTGGAAATCAACTAGCCTGCGCTGAACAAAATGGTTATCTCAAAATTTAGATTGGATGTGTTTGGGGGAATGATGGGCGTGAGGGGGAGGTCTATTTTCCCTCCAATCACTTTCGACTATTAAAAATTGCTGAAAATTTTTCTCCACCATATAAATAGAAGGCCAAACTATAAAGTCTTAAAAAGCGAAAAGATTGAAAGTGTTATTTTCTTTTTCCCTGAAAAGACTATGACAATAGATAGATAGATAGATATTTATTGCAAAACAAAAGCCTCTTTGGGCCATGGCAAAAACAAACACAGTTGCATATATAGTTAAAACACATGATAATATCATATATAACAATAACTAAACATAGCCCATACCAAATAAAAATAAAATAACATAACAATTGCAGCAGAAAAGCACACATAATACTATAAAACTAACTCACATAATTACAAACAATGTCGCATATAATAATGATAATAATAATAATAATCGTGTATTCAAAAGCCTTTATACAGGGTCATATACACTATACATCAAATATAACAGGAAAACAAACGTAAAAGTCCCTTCAGCCTTCTTTTTCCAAACCATAACAAATCTTCTTCACAATAGTTCCTTTCTTATCTTTTGTGCCTGATCCACAAATCTACATAATCTACACATGAGACTAGGTACCGTCTGAGACAACATGCCCCGAAGTGAAAAATTACTTTTCCCCAAAATACCCTCCCTCAAATCAGTAAGCCCCTGGCATCAGCACAGAAAATGGTCCAGATTTTCCTCTTCAATATTACAAATAGGACACGTGTACCTAGACGCCGGGAACCCCTTACCTCTCTCAAATACTTTACTCCTCCATCTTAAAGGCAAACAGTTGGCCCGCAGCTGCAACCAATATGACAAATATTTACTTGGCAAATTAAATTTAAAGTAAATCACCGGGCCAAACACCTTTTTCACTTCCTTATAAACACTTAATGTCTCGGATCTCTCTATTTCATTCCCCCGTGTCTGTATCTCATGATCTTCTAATCTTTGTTTAACTATTCCTATTATATCAATTTGACTATTAGCGGGGCCTCTACCATCATTCCATATATATGACAATCCTAATCTGTCTAATAAGGATTTAGCTCTAAACGGCCACGACCTCTTATGCCCTGAAGAAAGTAGCTCTTCATAGGCCTCTCTAATAAGTTTACCTCATGGTACCTGCACTAACTTCATCCAAAATCTAACTACCTGAACTAGCCTATGTTTACGGAGCAAAAAAAGCCCTAGCTCCCCTTTCAAAACCTGGGTATGCGTAGTTCTATGGAGGCCGAAAAGCCTTTTGTAATAATTTATCTGAAGGGTCTCCAGCTGTTCTGCCGCTTCCATCCCCCATAATTCCCCACTATAATGAATAACTGGCATAATCTTCGTTAAAAATATTCTCTTATGCATTACTAGACTTTTAATACCCATAACTGTACCATTCCTAAAAACCGTCGATATAGCCGCTTTCCCCCTTTTTACTGACTCTTTAATGTGGGCACACCACCTACCAATATTTTGAAATACAAAACCTAAATATTTTGAATTTTCAACTATCTTTATTTCATATCCATTAAACATAAACTTACCATTACTTTCTTTATCTTTTCTTTTACCAAAAATAACTATTTCTGTCTTCTTGACATTAAACTGGAGCTTTTTTAGCTCTAAGCAATCTGCAACAAAATCTAACAAAATCTGTAATTCTTAGGCAGACTTAGCTAAATGAACTCTATCATCAGCAAAAAGCAAAACTGAAAATAATTTTGAGCCAAGACCCACTGTCGAAGCCCACCTTCTTTCCAAAAACTGAACTAAATCATTTATAAATATAGAAAACAAACGGGGGGAAAGAGCAATACCTTGTTTTACCGCTTTACGGTTTCTATATACTCTGGAAAAACCCTGATCTATTACCTTTACTACCGCCTTAGTTCCGCAATACATGCTAGTAACTAACCTCAGAAAAACACTAGGTAATCCTATACTTCTAAGAATATCTACCAAAAGCACCCTCTCAACATTATCAAAAGCTTTTCTTAGGTCTAAAAAAGAATATAAAACGAACAGAAATTAATTAAAAAAACTTTTTCCACAAAATAAGTTTTCAAAGAAAAGTAAAGAACTCCATTAAACAAAAAAGGAGCAAAAATAAAATCAAATAATCCACCAAGTGTGAAACTACCGCAAATCAGCATCGATAAATAAATGAAGTCCAAAACGAACAGGAATCACAATATATAACCAAGTCAAACTCAAAACGAGCAGAAACTAACATAAGTTGAACGCAAACCCCTTATGCTTTCCCTATTGTACTTTACTGAAAAAAATATAAATGTTTTTACTTTTATAAATTTAATAAATCAAATAATATTAACATTTTGATTACTAAATATCAGTATATGTATATTAAACTGACAAAAAGGGCCCATTCGATTGGAAATCAAAAGGCCTAGTTCCCTTTTTAATAGTCGAAAGTGATTGGAAGGCTTGACATTTTATAGTAAAGATCGATGTGGGTACAATGTATTATTATTTTTTGTTTCTGTTTAGACCAGGGCACTTCATATCGAAGGAGTTGCCTTAGGAACTTCGAAAAGGGCTCATTCGATTGAAAATAGAATGGGCCGATGTCCTTTTTGATAGTCGAAAGTGATTGGAGGGCAACTAATCTCCCTCCCCCCCTCACCCTCCCATTTGCCCATTATGGTTAAAAACTAAATATTGTATTAAGATTAAATCAAAATGCACTGTGTTAATGCTAATTCCCAATAAGGCATCTCAGCAGTATCCCAAGAACGACTGAGGGTATTATGTTCAAACTTTCGGGGCTACTTCTGGTCTTAAATTTAATCAAATCAAAATAGCGAGTTGTCGTAGGAAAGTGTATCCAAGCTATCAAAGAAAGTCAACAGATTTTTTGGCGAACGGTATCAAGTTTTCCATTTCAGGTCAAATAGACGAGGTATGAAACTAAATTAAACACTACTATTTGTGTCCAGATTTTTAAAAGGGTGTATGTTGTTAAAAATTGCTGAAAATTTTTCTCCAGCATAGAAATAGCAGGCCAAACTGTAAAGTCTTAAAAAAACGAAAAGATTTAAAGTATTATTTTATTTTTCGCTGAAAAGACTATGTCAATATACATCGAACACAAATTAATTAAAAAAACGTTTTCCTCGAAAAAAAAATACAAAAAATACAAATGAATGTGCATTGTCAGTTTAATATACATATACTGATATTTAGTAATCAGCATATTAATATTATTTGATTTATTAAAGTTATAAAAGTAAAAACAATTATATTTTTTCATATTTTAAGGGGGATTCAAACCCCTTAACCCCTCCCTCTGGATAGGGCCTTGATTACTATCATAATTACTAAACGATGCCCCAAAGTTAGGTGACGTACTAAATGGTTTGACTTATACAAACAGTCACAAAGAATGCATGACCCCAAAAGATGGTTCAAGACCAATTTATTTTGACAATAGAAAGCTTAACTCCCTTGCTAGAGTGGTCAGAAGTGCAAAGATAAAATCATGCAGAAAATATCAAATATAATTTTTTTTTATAGATGCTGAACAGCTTGATACTTTATTAGTAGCTGGGCAACACATGAGAAGTGAAGTTTGGTTAATGCTAATGAAATAAAACAAATTATGATAAAAATATAATAGTTTAAAAACAAATTTTGGCTATATGTTTGCACATTAGGGGGGTGTGGGGGTAAAGCATAGCATATATTAAATACTTAACCTAACCTAGGTATCTTTATTCCCCTGAACCCCAAAAACTAAAGTTTAAATATACTTCCCGGACTGAGAAACCCTTTGTTCAATCACTATACATTGGAGACTAACCGGTTATTATCCTATCTGATCATGCGGTTCTTTCGCGTGTTGCCCGGCTACTAATAAAGTACCAACAACTTTTTTTTATGGCGGGGTGATTCTAATAATTTATTAATTTTTGTATTAATATTTTTATACTATTTTAATTTCAACAGATCTATTAGAACTTTAACCCTCACCAGCTTTAGACTAAATTTACGACCATTTCCACTACCTACCTACGACGCATAATTGTCGAGGTTCCCTTTAAATTGCTGGTATTTCTTTGTTTGGAAGTTTATGGAAGCAACCTATTATGCCCCCCCCCCCGCTAAAGAAAATCCTGGATCTGCCCCTGACAAGCATATTGGAATATGTCCATGGAGATAAAATATGTCCAATTTCCAACCCAGGTGATGTTATAAGTTAGGCTATATTTATATTGTCTCAGATTGTGTATGGATACTTTCGCTTCCTAATCAGGGTTGCCAACTGGATATATTTTATGTCCAAAGGACATATTCTTATGTGTCGGTACCCAATGACATAATAGGGCAAATAAGGGACACATTTCAGAAATTTGGGACATAAAAGGGACACATTTTGAAAATTTATGATATAAAACGAAATATTTTACTATTGGTATATATATATATATATATATATATATGTATATATATATATATATATATATATATATATATATATATATATATATATATATATATATATATATATATATATATATATATATATATATATATACATATATATATATATTTATATATATATATATATATATATATATATATATATATATATATATATATATATATATATATATATATATATATATATATATATATATATATATATATATATATATATATATATATAATAAATATATATATATGTTCAATTTTGTTCAATTCAATTGGAAGTTCCTGTAATTATGTTTTTGAGGGTGAGACCCCCAAATTCCTCCACACAAGGCCTATGAGTGGCAGTAGGTGCCCATTGTTTACATGTAGAATTTTGATGGAAGGGGTGGTCGTAAAAACTTCACTGGGGGCTCCTTGAATTGGAAATCAGAAGTTCTGGTGCCCTTTTTAAGAGTCATAAGTGATCAAGGGCAACTAGCCACCCCCTTTTATCCACTTTTCCCCAAATGCAACAAAAAGACATTTTGAGATAGCCATTTTGTTAAAAAAAAAACAACTCCAAAGATCATATGAAAAGGCCTTCAGGGTTGACACAACCCCCAGAGCCTAGGGATAAGGGCTTTAAGTTATGTAAGGGCTGGAAATATATAGTTCTAGCTTCCTTTTTAAGAGGCAAACATGATGGAGAAAAATTAGCCCCCCCCCTGAAACCCTCTTCCCAAACCACATTGAATTGAAATCGAGAGATAGCCATTTTGTTACCAATAGTCCAAAAATCATGTAACAAAGCCTTTAGGTTGGACACAAATACCCCAATGCCCATGGGCAAGGGATTAAAGTTATACCCCGGGGCTTATGAGGTTTTTATGGGGCGGGTGGTCGTGTAAACTTTGGATCTCATGAAGCTCATTTGATTGGAAGTCTGAAGTTTGTGTGCCCTTCTTAAGAGTCAAAATTGAATGGAGTCAGTTACCCCCCCCCCCAAACCTGTCATTACTCAAAACACATCCGATCAATATTTTAAGAAAGATCTTTTGTTCAACATTGTTGAAAGGTCCAGTAAATATTTCTTTGGGGATTTCACCCTCCCCACATTCCTCAGAACAAGGGACGTATGTTAGGCAATTTATTGAATGTTTACACCTAGTATATGTTATTGAGAAAGGTATGCATGTTTGAACTTTTCTTTCCAGGAAGACGAAGGGCGTTCAGGTGAGTCTTTTAGAAAATTAAATAAAAAAACTATTTTTTTTTAACTGAAAGTAAGGAGCGAAATTAAAACTTAAAACGAACAGAAATTATTCCGCATATGAAAGGGGCTGTTCCCTCCTCAAAGTCTCGCTCTTTACGTTAATTTTTTTATTGTTTAAAAAAAATAGATTTGTGAGAAAGAGTAAAACTATAGCGTTAAGAGCGAAAAGGTGACAATGTAGCGTAAAGGCCCGTGACTAAACTTGATGAAACATATATATATATATTTGAAATCAGCATTAAAATCTGATATTTTTTATGTCTCTATTGGTATCAAAATTCCGTTTTTTAGAGTTTCGGTTACTATTGAGCCGGGTCGCTCCTTACTTATAGTTCGTTACCACGAACTCTTTGATTTTGAGGGGAGTGTTGAACTAAATCAAAACACGGTATGTGTATACGGATTGCCAAAAGAGTGTAATGTCAGAACATTTGTCCAACCTAACCTCCAAGGGTCAGAATAGCTTCCACCTAAAGTTACTTTACTAAAGCAACACAGGAATTACTGAGTATTTTAATTTAGAAAATTCAAGAAATGATAGGGAGATGATCAAAAAGGCAATATTTGCATGCTACCAATACTACTAAAACTACCACCGCTACTACCGCCCAAATTCTTCTTCAAGTTTTTTAGTTTTGCTGCTAATAAAAATGGGACTTTTTGATACTAAATCGATCATTGTTTTCAATATTTTAATTTTGACAACTTTAGAAATTTTAAAACGGACAACTTCAGAATCTTGCCTTAATTAACTCATGCTCGAAATATTTAAATTTTTTGCCAAACAGAGAATCCTGAAGAAAAAAACGCTGCGTTTTCTTCATTGCTATTTTTTTTCTAGCCAGAATACATACTTAAGCCGTGGGTTTATTAAATACATGGTTAATGCCAAATTCAATGCGTAAACGAATTTTATTAACCTCGTGACCTATCTAGATCGTTTATCGAGGGGAAAAAAATATCTCAAGTTGCCAATTTTCAACAATAAAAAAGATGGCAGTATTTTCAAGTAAAACTTATACATAAATTAATGCACCTGGGGCTATCAAAATATCCTTCGGGATGGTTCATACTGGCCGAAAATAGAATTTCAATCATTAACGGTTTCAAATAATTCTGGGACGTTTCAAATTACTCTGACATCCTTTTATGTTTTACTTAAATATTCAATCATCAGCTGTTCTTCTATTTGCATCGGCTTATCAAAAACTAGGCATTCGGAAACATTTCGAATGACTAAAATTTAAATCATGAAATTAAGAATTTCACTTTTAATTTATAAGCTTTGAGTTGTACTTTAAAATTGTTAATAAAGAAATATTTTTCAATATACAACTAATTAAGATATAACTATTAAATCATTTTTTTCAGAGAAACATTGGAATTAATTTGAATTGACCATTTGTAAAACTTCTTTGAACGAGAACGAAATATATATATATACAGTTAATGTTGTCAATATAATAAGAATGTTCCATTCTGTTTTCAATTGTTATAATTTTTGAAATGCTGAATTGATTGAAGATCGACACCCTGATCTTCATCAAACAGCGTACACTAGGGTTTTATCCCATGAATTTATTCGCACTGTTGCTAGATGTAGTATCATTAGGAAGCGAAAATATCCAAACACAATCTGAGACAATATAGATATAGCCTAACTCATAACTGAGACATATTTTATGTACAAGGACAAATTCCAATATGCTTGTCAGGGGCGGATCTAGGATTTTCTTTAGCGGGGGGGAGCATAATAGATTGCTTCCATAAACTTCCGAACAAAGAAATACCAGCAATTTAAAGGAAACCTTGAAAATTATATATCGTAGGTAGGTAGTGGAAATGGTCGTAAATTTAGTCTGAAGCTGGTGAGGGTTAAAGTTCTAATAAATCTGTTGAAATTAAAATTTTATAAAAATATTGACACAAAAAGTAGTAAATTATAAGAATCGCCCCGCCATAAAAAACATAAAAATCTGTTTGTACTTTATTAGTAGCCGGGCAACACGCGAAAGAACCGCATGATCAGATAGGATAATAACCGGTTAGTCTCCAATGTATAGTGATTGAACAAAGGGTTTCTCACTCCGGAAGTATATTTAAACTTTAGGTTTTGGGGTTTAGGGGTAATAAAGGTACGTAGGTTATCTTAGGTTAAGTATTTAATATATGCTATGCTTTACCCCTCCCCTAATGTGTGAATATAAAGCCTAAATTTGTTTCTAAACTATTATATTTTTATCATAATTTGTTTTATTTCATTAGCATTAACCAAACTTCACTTCTCGCGTGTTGCCCGGCTACTAATGAAGTATCAAGCTGTTCACCATCTATTAAAAATAAAATATGAAATTTGATATTTTCTGCATGATTTTTATCTTTGCACTTTTGACCACTATAGCAAGGGAATTAAGCTTTGTATTGTCAAAATAAATTGGTCTTGAACCATCTTTTAGGGGCATGCATTCTTTGTGACTGTTTGTATAAGTCAAACTTTGTGGCATCGCTTAGAAAGTATGATAGTAATCAAGGCCGTATCCAGGAGGAGGGGTTAAGGTGTTTGAATCCCCCCTGAAATGTCCTTCCTACTCATAAAAACGTAACAAAAGTGAATGAATTTTTTGTTGTGTTTTTGGAGGTTTTCTTGTGAAACCCCTCCCCCCAAAACAAAATCCTTTGGTAAAACTCCTCCCGAAAAAAGATCCTGGATACGGCCCTGATAGTAATGAAGAGTAGGGAATGAGGATTAAGATACAACTTGTATATTCGTTAAAGATGTATTAAACGTTAAATTTTAGTTCTTTTAGGGGTGTAGCAAAAAAAATAGAACAAAGAGATAGCAATAGATAGAAGACATTTAAAACGAGGATTTTAAGTATAGGCAATAAAGCATTAACTAATCAGTATTTCTTTTTAAAATAGTGTTTTGATAAAAAGTGTCAATTTTGACAAAATCTCAAAAATTTGCAAAAAAATTTCACTTTTCATAACAACGTAGCGTATCTTTTCATGGTACTTGTCTATTATATAAAACACATTCGAGAAGTGAAGTTTGATGACAATAAAATATGAAAATAGAATGCTTAATTAGAAAAATTGTTCATTTTTGAATTATTAAATTGGGAGCTTCGGCGTCGGCTGACCGTCTCAAAGACAAGGGAAAGTTCTTTATTAACGCGATTCTTGACCTAGTCCATTTTAGTTCATTATTAACGTGATTCTTGAGGACACCGGTTAGTTTGCTTTGACTAGAGATAGAATATAGTGTCTTGTCATGGATTTTCAAATTAAGATGTGGGATTTGCCTAGAACCGAAGAACAGGCAATTATATTTTTCCAGGATAAGGAGTTGTTGCCCAAAACAAAACAGTTCGTCAATGGACACACCACAACTTTTTACTCTTACGAGAAGTAATATTTTTGGAAGTGTAACACTAAGCCATGTTTGAAAACCGTTGGTTTGCGTGTCAATACGGGGTTTTCTAAAAGTAAAAGTAAAACCGGCGCTTCTGCCCAAAAAATAGAGAGAATGTGGGGTTCCGAAAAGTGGAGGAACAAACGGCACCGAGGTACATCCCGCCATCATTTACATTCATACTTAAAAGAGTACATGTGGCGGGCGGCAGTAAAGGCAGAAGGCCGAGTTCATTTTAACGCGATTCTTGAGGACATTTCTGCGTTCTGGGAGCATATTTCCAAGTTGTAGTTTTCACAATTTTGCTAATAATTTGTTTATGTCTTCATTTAAGAGACTAGTATCAAAAATAAATCTCCTCTTCATAAAAATAAATATCCTCTTCATATCTATGCTCTTGATTTTTCGACAGCTTTCGATAGTATAGTCCACTCACATGCACTCTATTAACTTTTTTCCAACAATATTAACCTTTCTACTGTTGTTTTGTTACAGTAATGGTATTCTAACTATTTTATTCTGATAAAATGAAATGGACTAATTTCTGATTCAAAGGTGTTTCTTAGGCGTGGGGTCTGTCAAGGTGGTGTGCTTTCTCCAACTATTTTTAAGTTATGCATTGCTCTTATCCTTTCATCTTTGCCTTCGACTTTCATTTGATGGAATTGATGTCTCGTATCTTGCTTATGCGGACGATGTTCTCCTTGTCAGTCGTTCTAGGGCTGGGCTCTCACATTCTGTCAGCTGGATCTCAGGCCAGTTCAGACGGATTAGGCTTATGTTGAACGTTGATATGTGCGAATATACTTCATTTAATTTGAGTGCGAGTCTCCCTCTTAACTGTGGTTTTTTCTCTATTCCCTGTGTCTCTTCTTTTCGGTGGCTTTGTCTTCTCATTACCAATAATCTCAAAACACTTCGGGCTCTGACAGTTGCTAATGCAAAAAAAAAAAAATTCAGATAGGATATTTAAAAGTTGTTGTGAATAGAGGGAGGTATAATAGAAAAGCGCTTGGGAAATTATATTCTTCATTTTGCGATCATTCTATTCTTTTTTTATCTGGTTTTCTTCCAATTCTGAAGCCTAAAGGTCTGAAATCTATCCGGACTTATTATTTTAAATTTTCTCGGTACCTTTTGTACCTCCCTCCGTGGTTCCAGAACCGGCATCTAATATCGCGATTCGGCCTCCCTGATTTACGGGAAAAAGTGACTGTGCAACTTTCAGAGGTTTTACGAGTTGGCCGTTGTACCTGCCGTTTGTGTTACTCTCTTAAAATGCGGGGATCTGGTTGCAAGAAACTACGCTTCCTTCGCTTAGTGGTATCTGGCTCTTATTGGTATCTGGTTCTTACGATATGTACAGTGAATAATGAATAATGGACTTGTTTTTTTGCCGGTTTTAATTTTTTTGCAATTTAACCGTGATAATGGAGTGAATGAAAACGAAATACTGAATTTTGGAAAGGAGTTTTTTCTGGACTTGCCGAGTGTAATCGAAGCTAAAAAAAAAAAAAAAAAACTCCTCTACGATGCGGCCGTACCTGGGACTGAGCTTCCGAGAAGACAGAGGACGAAGGCTTTGGAAAGCCATCTGAAGGATATGTTAAGCATATTCGTGAAATGTGACGATGAAGACATAGACCTACCGATGTTATTTAATTCGTTCTCTAAATGATGTACCTGTCATCCCTCCTTTGGTTTATTCGAGTTCTAACGCAAAATTGAATAGAATGGAACACTTCCTAAAGATTGTTTCAAGTAAGTTTGATTCGTATGATAATCACTTTCCACCACTGCCTGCCCGTGCGACGCCGTCAACTGACTCTCACACCGCTGTTGTTGTCTCTAAAGTGCCACAAACACTAAATGATCCAATAAAACACAAAGAAGTGCTCGATAAAGTAAGCTGTCATGATGCAGTTACCATGCGGCCTCCCTCCCTGGTTCTAGAACCGGCATCTAATATCGCGATTCGGCCTCCCTGATTTACAGGAAAAAGTGACTGTGCTTGCAGGAAAGCTGTCGTTATATGCAGGTCTTACTGCACACCATAATTTACGTCGTTTTATGTAAATAATTGTTAAGTGTGCGAGTTTGCTTTTTTGTTGTTGTGTTTTTTTATGTACTCCACTTCTTTTTTATAGCGGGTAATAAATAAATTATCATTATTGTATAGCAATCCGACATCAAATAAAGGGATAATTTCTGAACGACTAGATTCCTGAATAAGGTATTTAGCTTTATTGTAAATCCTGTAAAGAGGTGTTAAAAATAAAATACTATGTTTCATTGCTTGATAGTGCTTATAGTTTAAAATCATTAATTATCTTTGCTGCTTTGATGCTGTCGTATTGCATCGGTAAAAACACCCACTTTGAGAATTGTTCTGTCAATGGACAAATTTTTCTTGCCCAAGAATAAAAAAAATTGTGATTTTTGATTTGCTAAAAATTAAGAGACGTATACATTAATGAGCCTTTAAATAGTATCATACTTTTATATAGCCCAAAATGAATTGAACGAGCCCTGAAGCACCCAAAATTAATTAATTTCGTACGAAATTAGTTTTTCAAATATTTTGCAACAGACTACTCTTTGAGACACACGTAAAGTATTACATTTTGGTTTAATCTAAAAATATTATGGAAATGACAGTCATTTTGGCTAATTTGTGATCTTAGTTTTTACTGTTCTCTCTGGGTTATGATTTTGCTCATTTTTTTCTTTTTTTTTCTTTTTTTCTTATGCCAAATGATTAGCTCAAGTGAAAGCAACTTTATAATTTCTGGGAAAATAAAGAAGAAAAGAGAGTTCAAAAAGAGAACCGTTAAAATGAGGTGGATAGAAAAATTTAGGGAAAGTAGTAGTAGACGGTTTATTAGAGAGGAAAGCTAGAAACACAGCTAGGAATATTAGCGAAATTGCTTAAGTTTAGTAGAGAAGAGAAGCTTCGAGAGGAAATATTTGGGTGATAGATCAAATAGAAAACAAAAGAAATGTAAGGAACGTAGATAAATTATTAAAGCGTGAATTAAGGAGACGTGAAGCAGCATCTGTGGAGAAAATTGCGCTGCCTATGATACGACCGATGTAAGTGAAGCTGTCTCACCTGATTGATCTTCTCGTTGCCTAGCATCACCTCTTCACCTTCGCTTATTCCTAGTCATAGCGACTTAGTCTTCTTGACATTAATGTTCAAACTAACTCTTGCATAATAATAATAATACTAATAATTTATTTATTACCCACTGTAAAAAAGAAGTGGAGTACATCAAGAACAAAAACAAAGAAAAAAACAACAACAAAAAAGCAAACTCGCAAACTTAACAATTATTTACATAAAACGACGTTTATTATGGTGCGCAGTGACACCTGCAGATAGCGACAGCTTTCCCGCAAACACAGTCACTTTTTCCCGTAAATTAGGGAGGTCGCCTCGCGATATTAGATGCCGGTTCTGGAACCACGGAGGAAAGGTACAAAAGGTACCGAGAAAATTTAAAATATTAAATCCGGATAGATTTCAGACCTTTAGGCTTCAGAATTGGAAGAAAACCAGATAAAAAAAAGAATAGAATGATCGCAAAATGAAGAATATAATTTCCCAAGCGCTTTTCTGTTGTACCTCCCTCTATTCACAACGACTTTTAAATATCCTATCTGAATTTTTTTTTTTTTGCATTAGAAACTGTCAGTGCCCGAAGTGTTTTGAGATTATTGGTAATGTGAAGACAAAGCCACTGAAAAGACGAGACACAGGGAATAGAGAAAAAACCAAAGTTAAGAGGGAGACTCGCACTCGAATTAAATGAAGTATATTCGCACATACCAACGTTCAACATAAGCCCAATCCGTCTGAACTGGCCTGAGATCCAGCTGACAGAATGTGAGAGCCCAGCCCTAAAACGACTGACAAGGAGAACATCGTCCGCATAAGCAAGATACGAGACATCAATTCCATCAGAAATGAAAGTTGAAGGCAAAGATGAAAGGATAAGAGCAATGCATAACTTAAAAATAGTTGGAGAAAGCACACCATCTTGACAGACCTCACGCCGAAGAAACACCTTTGAATCAGAAACTACTCCATTACATTTTACCAGAATAAAAGAGTTAGAATACCAGTACTGTAACAAAACAACAGTAGAAAGGTTAATATTGTTGGAAAAAAGTTAATAGAGTGCATGTGAGTGGACTATACTATCGAAAGCTTTCGAAAAAGCAAGAGCATAGATATGAAGAGGATATTTATTTTTATGAAGAGGAGATTTATTTTTGATACTAGTCTCTTAAATGAAGACATAAACAAATTATTAGCAAAATTGTGAAAACTACAACTAGGAAATATGCTCCCAGACGCAGAAATGTCCTCAAGACTCGCGTTAAAACGAACTCGGCCTTCTGCCTTTACTGCCGCCCGCCATATGTACTCTTTTAAGTATGAATGTAAATGATGGCGGGATGTACCTCGGTGCCGTTTGTTCCTCCACTTTGCGGAGCCCCACATTCTCTCTATTTTTTGGGCAGAAGCGCCGGTTTTACTTTTACTTTTAGAAAACCCCGTATTGACACGCAAACCAACGGTTTTCAAACATGGCTTAGTGTTACACTTCCAAAAATATTACTTCTCGTAAGAGTAAAAAGTCATGGTGTGGGGACTACACTCTGACGAAGTTTTTCCACGCTTCAAAACCGAGGTGACTGTGCCGCAGAGAAAACTGTCGGGAACCATAGAAGTAGATAAACACATCTGAAACAGTGGCTGAAGGTGATCTATCAAAGTTGGGCAAACTACTTTTAGATGATAAGAAGAAATTCCGTCTTGATTAAAAGAGCTAGATTGCATGTTCTTAATAGCTTGACCAATATCAACAGTAGAAACTGGTAATACATTACTCTGAGAAATACGATTAGGCAAACACGACTCAAGAAGATTACTGAAAAGCTTTTCAACTTCCCGGTTCACCTTGCCGAAAATATCATTATAATACAACACCCAAGTATGAACTGCTATAGGACTTTCAGAAAACTCACTACTAAGCTCATCCGAATTCAGAACATGAGACCACTCCTTTCTCGACGCAGGAAAATCAAAACCAGATACCTTAGACTGCCGTAAACGTTTTTTATAAGCACGCTTGGTACTTTGCTTCAGATCGAAGACAACTCCTCATATACTTTCAAATGCTGGTTTTCTTTTTTCTCAGCTTCATGGTGAACCCCAAAAGCCTATTTTAGAAGAATTCCACCGAGTTTTTTTTACCACCTCTGATCAAATTAATTATTATTTTTGCATTCAAATTCCTTTTACTCCGTCCTTAAGGTCAGACTTCAAACCTACAACAGTGAGTAATATCTTATGGAATTAAAACCATGGTATGCCGCTGAGATAGCCGCAATAAAAATTCATTATTAGCTCTTAAAAAATTTCGTTTAAGTTCTTAAATAATTTCATGCAGGAGCTTCATTTTACTCACACTTTTTGTCATATACCGTCATATCATAGGCAGCGCCAACCAACGATGCCACCCCTTGTAAAATGTTACTAGATCTTGTAAAAAGCACATCCACCTTGTAAATCTAGTAAAATGGGGGTCAGATCTAGTAAAATCGAACAAATCTAGTAAATATTTGCCAAAATCTAGTAAATTGTTTTGCCCTCTCATCTGAAAGCATTTTGTTGGGAAAATGTACCGGAGGCGGTTGGCTGTTGTCTAACTCTTCCTATGACATTTATCATGTGGTCCAAAAACACGAGAAACTGCTCAAGTCCTTTAGCGTGAAATTCAATACTTTTGAAATCTGTTTTTTGAATCAAGATCTGGGCTTATCGGATCTGAATTTTTTATTTTATAATTACGGTAGTTGGGCGATGAGTGAGAAGAATCAATTTTATGTTTATGGTAACAACTTTTCTCTCAGAACTAGCGAGTTTTTCTTAACAGTAACAAATGTTTCTAATAGCACCAACTTTTCCTTCAAAGATGACAAATTTCTCTTAAAAGTAACAATTTTTGGCAATGATAACAACTTTTCTGTTAGAAGTAGAAGGTAATCTGTCAAAGATACCAAATTTTTCATTTATGATAACAAGTTTTCTGTCAGAAGTAGCAAGTTTTCCTTAACACTAGCAAATTTTGTCATCGAAGTAACAGCTTTTACCTTAATACTAACAAACTTGTATTTAGCAAACTTAAATTTCTCTTGGAATTAACAGGCATTTTCTTAACAGTAACAATTTTTTTCTAATAATACCAATCTCTCCGTCAGTGATAGTAAATTTATGCTAAAATTAACAATTTTTTCGTAAATTATAACAAGTCTCCTGTCTGAGGCAACAAGTTTTCTGTCAAAGATACAAAATTTCTCTTAGAACTAACTTTTTTTTGTTATGTAACAAGTTTTCTGCCAGAAGTCGAAAGCTTTCCTTAACACTAAAATTTTTTTTTCGAAGTATCAACTCCTTAATACTAACAAACTTTTACTTAACATTATCAAATTTCTCTTAGAAGAAATATTTTTTCGTCGGTGATCACACGTTTTCTGCTTGAATCGTTTTTAAACAATACCGGGAAATCCGGCTCTCTCCATGAAAAATTCTGGTACTCATGTATTATACGCCACTCGCTCTATGTGTAAAACTTGAATACAAACCGGTTTCATCATTACTTAAAAAAAAAATTGGGCTACATATTTGCACATTAGGGGGATGGGTAAAGTATAGCGGGCCTGCATGCAAAATGTGTTAGGCACAATTCTTCTGTATATTATGAAGTAAGAATTGTTTTCTGACTTCAAACTGTCCAAATACTTTTCCCCCCCCCCTTGTATGCAAATATATCGCCCCAATTATATATTTCCCATCTATTTTGTCACTTGTTTTTGTCTTGTTTTGTGCTAAGCTGAAAGAAACTAACGAAGAAACCAGTTTATTCTCTAGTTTTACAAAGCGTAAACTTGAGTGAGTGGCGTAAAATACACAAGTACTAAAATTACTTCCCCCTACGGAAAATGAAACAAAAATCAAATAAAATTCTCAAATTTGGAACGCCTTATTTTCTGGGGGGAGTATTATCCGTGGGGATAAACGCCGGCCACCGTTATTGTCATCCCTGGAGGAATGTTCATGGGACCTTTCAACTATTTTGGAAAAGTTAATATTCAGAAATTTTGATCTCCAATGCCAAAGAAGGGGCCAGTGGGGGTGAGAAAAGTCACAGAAGGGAGGTTCATCATTTTTTACCCTTAAAAGTACTAGAACATTCCAGGCTGGAAGAAACTGTTTGGACCTAATAAATAACAGGGAACACATTTCCTACATATTTGAAATCAAATAAGCCGAATGGGCAAAAGAAATCATATTAAGATGTCACACAAGCAGAAAAAACTGCACACTAGCTACTTTTTAGTTTTGTTTTCATTTTGATGACAAAAAGTATTTACTAGCTTTCCCACGCCAATGCGCGTGTCGCGGCGAAAGCCGTGACACGCGCACTTTTTTGGCAACATCTAGTAAAATAGAAGCCAATCTAGTAAATTTTTTTGCCCAAAACTAGTAAATCCCAAATGGTCCGAGTGGCAACGCTGCCGCACACGCAATAGCACCAGAGTTGCCACCCTAGTGATTTATCACTAGTTTGTAGTGATTTTTTTATGTTGCCTAGTGATTTTTTTTTCCCTAGTGATTATAGTGATTTTTGTTCTAAAACTAGTGATTTTTTTCAAATCGAGTGATTTTTCACCTTATAGCGTAGATTCGTGATTAAATCAAATGAATCATACAAGAAGTAATTAATAAAAAAAACACGCAAAATGGTTATTCACTATGGTTCCTAATATATTCCAGATTAGCATTTATGCAATTATACCGCCTTTGAAACTTCCGATTTTCCACCATAGGTTCATAACAGATTTAGACAGGTAAATCTTAGAGGGCTATCAGCAAAATGACACAGGAACTTATTCAATCTGAAAATTGCAAAACATTTGCTCAGGTCAAATTTTTGTCTTCAAATTTATGATTTTTTACTCTCTATAATCTATCAGTTCTAAATTAGATTTTCATTTGTTAAAACCTTTGAAAGTAGAGTTGATAGTGTGACGCCAAATTAGTTGATGGAGTTGGCAACAAATGTGTTAGGTTTTACCAAATGCTTTGTGAGCAGATCCGAATCAGTGATCAAGACGATCTGTTATATCAGATAAAGTGTTTGGGTCCTACTGTTGCAGTTTCTGGCTCTGTCTCATCAATTACTGGATTGTATGATCGCTTCTCGCAGACAATAGATCTGGAAGTGAAAGCTTTGAACAGGGAATGGCGGCTAATTTCACATGCAGGAGAACTAATTCGAGTGCATGCACAAAATAACAGTGATCATGTTTTATTCTGGAACTTCCTTCGGAAGTGCAAGAATGGTGCAGGTGATTTTATGTTCCCAGTTGTGACGCAAATGATGAAGTTCCTTATGGCACTTCCACATTCGAGCGCATCAGCTGAGAGACAGTTCTGATTTCTGAAGTTAATTAAATCACCTTTGAGAAACAGACTGGAAGAAGAAACACTTTCTCAACTAATGCAGGTATATTGATATGTCAAAGATCCATAAAAATGGGAAATTCCTCGTGTTCTTGTGGATTCTACAAAAAAGTGGAAATAGGATGTACAAGACCAAAATGGGACAATAATTTAAATTTTGTGAGAACCGGACTTTATTGTTTCTTGTTATAGTTTGTAGCCTATGGTATTTTTAAATGAATGAATATATATTGGAAACTATGTTGTTTGACAGTGACGTAGATGCAGTTGAAGAGCCCACGCTCTCTTATAGCTCAAGTAACAGAATGAACAATCATTGCCAATAAACAAAAACGTATTGGGAGAAAAAGCTTTTCTCTGGATGTTTTTTATTAAAGAAATAATATCAAAATTTTCGAAATTTTGGAAGGGTGGGACGAAATTTTTAAATGAACATATAAAAAGGTCATTTTCAAAATGTTATTGGTGTCCCAGTAATTACACTAGCTCAACTAGGGTAAAAATAAAGAAGTTGCTATGTATTTGGAGAAAAAAATAGGATTTTGGATCGACAAGAAATAAAAATAAAAAGAAAAAGTAAATATTTCGATTACATCACCGATAGACAACTTTCAGTTATCTGATCATAAGCCACGGTTGTCAATTTGAGAAAATACATGGAGGGAGCAGGGATTTTGTTCTATTACCTGCGTAAATATGCGGAAAGACACTTTTCAAAGTTTGAAGGGTATTTTTCGCTTCAGAAACAACAAAACATCAATGTAAAGTTATTTTTCCAGACCTAGCGGGGTAATTTTACTCCCTTACTATATGTGCACCTGTATAGAACATGGTAAGGAAACAAAAGAATTTTTAATTACAGTGATAAAGAGTATTATAATTCTAGTGAATTCTAGCGATTTCTAGTCAATAATCTAGTGATTTATGGGCTGATCTAGTGATTTTTTTCTTTAAGAATCTAGTGATTTTTTTCACCACGTGGCAACCCTGAATAGCGCTGCCTAAGTAAAGAATAATGTTGGCACAAATGTATTATTTTTGTTGTTGTTTTATTTTAGACAAGGGCACTTCGCAACGAAGGGGTTGTCGTGAAAACTTCGAAAAGGGCTCATTCGATTGAAAATTAGAAGGGCTTGTGGCCTTTTTAATAGCCGAAAGTGATCAGAAGGCAACTATAACCCCTCTCACACCCACCATTTCCCCAAACACACCCAATTAAAATTTGAGATAGCCATTATATTCAACGTAGGTGAAAGGTCCGGAAAGTAGGTCTTTGAGGATGACACTCCACCCACCGCCCTCAGGGCAAGGGTTATAAGTTATGCCCTGGGGGCATATAAGGTTTTTATAGAAAGCGTTGTCGTAATAACTTCAAAAAGGGCTCATTCAATTGGAAATTGAAAAGGCCAGCGCCCTTTTTGTTCAACGTAGTTGAATGTTCTGGGAATTAGGTCTTTTAGGATGAGAAACAACCCAACCCGCCCTCAGGGCAAGGGTTGTAACTTATAACCTGGGGGCATATAAGGTTTTATTTTAAGCGTAGTAGTAGAAACTGTAAAAAGGGCTCATTCAATTGGAAATTGAAAGGGCTAGAGCCCTTTTTAATAGTCGAAATTGATTGGAGGGCAACTAACCCCCCTCTCGCGCCCACAATTTCCCCAAACACATCCAATCAAAATTTTGAGAAGGCCATTTTGTTCAACGTAGCTGAAAGGTCAGGAAATTATATATTTGAGAATGATACTCCCCCCACAGCCCTCAGGGTAAGATTTGTAAGTTATGCCCTGGGGGCATATAAGGTTTTTATAGAAGGCGTTTTCGTAGAGACTTCAAAAAGGGCTCCCTCGATTGGAAATGGAAAGGGCTAGTGCCTTTTTTAATAGTCGAAAGTCATTAGAGGGCAACTAAACCCCCTCTCGCGCTCACCATTTCCCCAAACACTTCCAATCAAAGTTTTGAGATAGCCATTTTGTTCAACGTAGATGAAAGCTCTGGAAATTGGGTTTTTCAGGATGACAAGCCCCCCTCCCCCCGAGCCTTAAAGGCAATGGTTGTAAGGTACACCCTTGGGGCATATAAGAATTTTTCTTATGAAAATTGTTGTCGTAGAAACTTCAAAAAAGGTTCATTCAATTGGAAATTGAAAGGGCTAGTGCCCTTTTTAATAGGCTAGTCGAAATTGACTGGAGGGCAACTAACCCAGCTCTGACGCCCACCATTTCCCCAAACAAATTCAATCAAAATTTTGAGATAGACATTTTGTTCAGCGTAGTTAAAAAGGTCCGGAAATTATGTCTTCGAGGATGACACTCCCCCACAGCCCTCAGGGCAAGGTTGTAAGTTATACCCTGGGGGCATGTAAGGTTTTTACAGAAAGCGTTGTCGTAAAAACTTCAAAAATAGATCATTCAATTGGAGATTGAAAGGGCTAGTGCTCTTTTTAATAGTTGAAAGTGATTGGAAGGCAACTAGCCCCCCTCTCACGCCCACCATTTCCCAAAACGCATCCAATCAAAATTTTTAGATAACCATTCTGTTCAACGTAGTTGAAATTTCCGGAAATTATGTCTTTGAGGATGAAAACCCTCTCACAGCCCTCAGGGCAAGGGTTGTAAGGTATACCCCTGGGGCATATAAGGTTTATATAGAAAGTGTTGTCGTAGAAACTTCAAAAATAGTTCACTCAATTGGAAATTGAAAGGGCTAGTGCTCTTTTTAATAGTAGAAAGTTATTGGAGGGTAACTAACCCCCCTCTCACGCCCACCATTTCCCCAAACGCATCCAATCAAAATTTTGATATAACCATTCTGTTCAACGTAGTTGAAAGTTCTGGAAATTAGGTCTTTGAGGTTGACAACCCTCCCAAAGCCCTCAGGGCAAGGGTTGCAAGTTATACCCCTGGGGCATAAAAGGTTTATATAGAAAGTGTTGTCGTAGAAACTTCAAAAATAGTTCACTCAATTGGAGATTGAAAGCGCTAGTGCCCTTTTTAATAGTGGAAAGTTATTGGAGGGTAACTAACCCCCCTCTCATGCCCACCATTTCCCCAAACGCATCCAATCAAAATTTTGATATAACCATTTTGTTCAGCTTAGTTGAAAGTTCTGGAAATTAGGTTTTTGAGGATGACAAGCCTCCCAAAGCCCTCAGGGCCAGGGTTGTAAGTTATGCCCCTGGGGCATATAAAGTTTTTAAAGAAAGTGTTTTCGTGGAAACTTCAAAAAGGGCTATTAGATTGGAAAATGAAAGGGCTAGTGCCCTTTTTAATAGTCGAAAGTGATCGGAGAGCAACTAACGCCGCTCTTACGCCCACCATTTTCTCGAACAAAGGCAATCAAAATTTTGAGATAGCCTTTTTGTGCAACGTAGTTAAAAAGTCCAGAAATTATGTCTTTGAGGACGGTAAACCCCACACAGCACCCAGGGAAAAGTTTGGAAGTTATGCTCTGGGGGCATATAAGGTTTATATAGAAAGTATTGTCGTAGACTTCAAAAATAGCTAATTTAATTGGGAATTGAGAGGGCTAATGCCCTTATTAATACTCAAAAGCGATCGGAGGGTGAATACCGCCTCCCACACCCATCATTTCCTCAAACACTTTCGATCCAAATTTTGATATAGGTATTTTGTTGAACGCAGTTGAAGGGTCCAGAAATTATGTCTTTGAGTATAACAGCCCCCCACAGCTTTCAATGCTAAGGTTGTAAGTTGTGCCCTGGGGGCATATAAAGTTTTTATAGAAAGCGTTGTCGTAAAAACTTCAAAAAGGGCTCATTCGGTGTGAAATTGAGAGGGCTATTGCCCTTTTTAATAGTCGAAAGCAATCGGATGGAGAATCACCCCCCACACCCATGATTTCCCCAAACATTTCCGATACATATTTTGATATGGCCATTTTGTTCAACATCCCCATGCCCTGGGGGCTGGAGGGATTTATTATCCATAAAGATATAAATCCCAGACCTTTCAAATACATTGAACAAAATGGTTGTATCAAAATTTTGATTGAAAGTGTTTGGGGAAATGATGGGTGTGGGGGTGGGCATTTGCCCTCTGATCACTTTCGAATAATATAAAAGGCACTAGTCCTCTCAATTTCCGATCGAAAGAGCCCTTTTTACAGCCTCTACGACAGAACTTTCTATAAAAGCCTTATATACCCAAGGACATAACTTACGACCCTTGTCCTGAGGGTTGTGGGGGGTTGTCATCCTCAAAGTCATAATGTCTAGACCTTTCAAATACGTTGAACAAAATGGCCATATCAAAATGTGGATCGTAAAAGTTTGGGGGAATGATGGGCGTAGGGGGTGGTGATTCTCCCTCCAATTGCTTTCGACTATTAAAAAGGGCAATAGCCCTCTCAATTTCACATCGAATGATCCCTTTTTGAAGTTTTACGACGATGCTTTCTTTAAAAACCTTATATTCCCCCAGGGCAAAACTTACAACCTTAGCACTGAGAGCTCTGGGGGGGCTGTCATACTCAAAGACATAATTTCCAGACCCTTCAACTACGTTTGACAAAATGGCTATATCAAAATTTTGATCGGACGTTTTGGGGAGATGATAGGCGTGGGAGGGGGCATTCACCCTCCGATCGCTTTTCACTATTAATAAGGGTACTAGCCCTCTCAATTCCCAATTGAATAAGCCCCTTTTGAAAGTGCTAGTAATAGTACTTTTTGAAAGCAGTAATAGTGACAGTAGCAGTAGTTGTAAGAGTAGAAGTATTAGTATTATGATGGGTTATTGTCTCTTTGTTAGTTCAACATCCCCCACAAAAAGTGTTATAAGTTTTAATTTCACATACGAAACTGTTCCTAATGATTAAATGGTTGGTAGATTATTTTATTCTATTTTCGTTCATTTTTGGTTTAATGGAGTTCTTTACTTTTTTTGGAAAAACTTATTTTGTGAAAAAAGCAATCCAAGAAAAGAATGAGTTTCTGACGTAGTCATAATCTTGTAAAAAAAAGTAAGGGTTTAAATTTTTGTGAGAACAACTTCTTGTTCAAGGGGATTTAAGTAAGAAAAGTTCAATGTCTAAAAAATTAAGATAAAGCACGTAGCTGCGGTTGATGCATATTACCTCCGAGTAACTTTGCTAATTTTTAATCAATTAAGCAATTATCGAAAATTGTAAACGTATAGGCTATACAAATGCGTCCATTTTGTTCCCTAGCATCCGTAGTTTTCAATTTTGTAAGAATTTCATGTACTCCCCTCTTCTGAAAATGATGTCGAGACGCACTTTATATCTTTTTTTGCTAGGAGTATCTTTGAATGTTTTGCTGGTAGGCCTAATTGTGTATTATACCAAACACACTCGAGAAGTGAAGTTAGGTTAATCATGATGAATTATATCAGAGCATGATGAAAATGTAATGCTTTAGTTCATATAAAAATATAATTTGGGCTATATATTTACACATTGGGGGGGGGGGGGGGTAAAGTAACCTAACCAAAACTTACATAATTTGGGCTATATATTTGCAAATTAGAGGGAGGGGGGTTAAAGTAACCTAACCTTACCCCCACCCCCCAAATGTGCAAATATATATTCCGAATTATATATTTCCAATGCATTCTATCACCCGTAATCTGTCTTTGTGGCTACGAAACTTTTTTTCTGAGATCTTACATTCAGAAAGACTTCTCGACTGTGTTTGGTATCAAACAGTTCGTGGTAACGAGCTGTAAGTATGGACTTGCCCGGCTTAATAGTAATTGAAACTCTTAAAAATGGAATTTTGTTACTAATAGACATATCAAAAGAACTATATTTTTATGCTGATTTTCAATATATAGGTTTCACTAAGTTTAGTCTTACCCATCAAAGATTAGGAGCCTGAGAATAATATGCCTGAGTTTCGAAAAAAGAGGAAAACACACCTTAAAAGTCATAAAATCTTAATGAAAATCACATCATGAGATTCAGCGTATCAGAGAACACTATAATAGAGGTTTCAAGCTCCTATCTGTAAAATGTGGAATTTTGTATTTTTTGCCAGAAGAAAGATCACGGATGCCTGTTTATTTGTTTGTTTATTTTTTCCCCTTTGGGTGATCATATCGACCCAGTGGGCCTACAACGTCGTAATAGGGCTCATTCTATCAAAAATTTAAGTTCTACTGTACTTTTAAAAAAACAAAAAACTGGAGGGCAACTAGGCTCCCCCTCACACCACTTTTTCCCAAATCATCTGACCGAAATTCTTAACAGTTATTTTGTTCAGCATAGTTGAAAAGCATAATAACTATGCCTTTGGAGATAACGTGACCCCCAAGTGCCCACGGGGAAAGGTTTTTAAGTTACAAAATTTGCCCATTATTTACGTATAGTATTTGTTATTGAGAAGTATGCATACATTTCTCAGGTGGGGAGAGAAGGACAAACTCTACTGATTTTGCATGGGAGAATTTTCTAAGGACAGGGATTTTCCAGGGGGTGAACTTTTCAGGGGAAATTGTATAATGGGAGAATTTGCCTGAACTCCTATACGAAATTTCTCTGTATGTCTTGCTTTCTCTTTACCAACTCAATTTTACGCGTGGGTGTATTAAGGGTAATTGTCCGGGGTAAATTTTCTCTAAGATTGAATTTTCCAGAAGATACTTCCCTGGGGATAGGGATTTCTCCGTGAATGTGGAGCCGGATTTCCTGGTGTTACTTGAAAACCGATCAGGAACTAAATAAAAAAAAAAATTTTCAACTGAAAGTAAGTAGCAACATTAAAACTTAAAACAAACAGAAATGATTACGTCTATGAAGGGAGTTACCCCCTCCTAAACACCTCACTCTTTACGCTAAAGTTTAAATTGTGTCCAAATTCTTTAAAAACGACTCCTGAAACAGTTTAATGAGAACAATTAGTAACTTTTTTAAAAGTGCCCAAAAACTTTTTGCGTGAAGAGCAAAGTGTTGAGGAGGGGGAGATCCTCCTCATATACGTAATAGTTTCTGTTCGTTTTAACTTTTAATTTTGCTCCTTACTATCAGTTGAAAAAAAACTTTTTTTTTTACTAATACATAAGTGCCGTATTGTTTTGTTATGTCTGTTAATGTCTTTAACTAGATACATTTTTCAGGTTATTGAGAATTTTCATTTGACATTTAAAAATTGACATTTTTTTGGTCATTTACGAAAGGACTGGTGTTTCCGTTGTCTTTAAGTAAAATCAAATTTATGCCTTTTCTGTATGAAATGATATCCTTTTTTTCGAATTTAAAGTATCTTAACAGCAACAATTACGTTTGCTTAATATGTCATATGCGATTACTTAATTATATAATACGAATTAAGTTCTTGCCCTATGTTTTGAAAAAACAAGCTACAGTAATTACAATTAAGGAAGGGATGTTAGTGAAGAAACGGTATTCATAGTAGTGGGGGTGGTGGTAGAAGGAATATTTATTCTCGTATCAACTCTTGAGAACTGCCACCCCGCTGAAGTATTTAATTAGTGGGCCCCAAAGCCTGGTCCACAAAATATCAAGGCTTTTTGCGTAATTTTTTTATTTCAATTTGACTTACTTGTCTTAATGGGTTTACCCCCTCCTTTCACTCCACATATAACCACCATAAAAGGCAAATTTTTCTCATGCCGTTTAATGCTAATTAGACTTACCTCTTCAACATAAAGTAAAGCTGATGGTGAAATTCTACTTTAGTTACTTTTGGCTATCTTGGAAAGGGGTTGGGTGAGGAAAATGAAACTTTCAGGGATGTATCTACATGCTAAGGTATGTCCCGGGAAGGTACTTTGAAGTATCTACCTCCACTCCTCCCCCCTCTATATAATGGTAATAAAAAAAAAGTTCAAAATAGGGATAAAATCCTTTTTAATAGACAGTGTATAATAAATTTCACAAAAAATACCAGATATTTCGGTCACATATACAGTGACCGTCATCAGTAGTAAAACTACTGATGTTTTACTACTGATGACGGTCACTGCATATGTGACCGAAATATCTGGTATTTTTTGTGAAATTTATTATACACTGTCTATTAAAAAGGATTTTATTCCTATTTTGAACTTTTATTTTATCGTCATGGAAAGGCAGTGTGCTCTCCGATATTACCTATATAATGGTAAATTACTGCACATTACTAGTTGTTTTAGCTCACATTTTATCCTATATTACTATTATAATTATAAATCACTGCTTACCTTACACACCTTCAGCTTTTCCTAACCCAACCCCTTTCCAAGATAGCCAAAAGTAACTAAAGTAGAATTTTACCAAGCTGATTCCTGAAGTTATTATATGCACATGATAACAGTTTATTGGAAATAGTTATGAAATAATAGAAAATATGCATTTTACTTTGGAGGTAGAATTTTCTATCACTATTTATTTATGCTGGTAAGAAAAGGATGCTACGTTCTTTTGTTATTAAAATTCAAAGCAACTGTGCTATTCAATTTTTTTTTTTTTATCAAAAATCAAGAATTTAAAATGCTGTTAAAGTTCCTTGGCTATTAAATTCATACCTTCAGTTCAGTGATTATCCGGCAAAACCCTGGCATGTCGTATAGTAGACGTGTCACTGTCAAAAAGTATTGCTTATCTATAACGGGGTTTCCGCAAATTTGTAGACATTCCAAACTGCTCTATTTGGGCCAATCCAGGTCAAATATTACGTAAAATCAACGCTGTTTTGACTGCACAAAATCAATATTTAATATAAAATACAGGAATTTTGATAATTGAAACTTAGCTAACTGAAAGGGTTTGACATTATTTCTTGAGTTTCATTTCCTTTACTTTTAGTGGGAGCCCAGAGGTCCACTCTAATTTTGTCAAGGATTCTTTGAACCATCAGATTTAGGGACTATATAAAATATGTTCAAGGCCTTGAGAACTCCTTATACAGAATTGTAATTGTAAGATTATTTTATCTCTACAAAAGAATAATTCGCGTGGGAGAATGGATGAGACAACTCTTTGTGCCTCACTAGTCTGAATGAAAATTTCTTTCACTCGATCGTCCTAACTCTGCGGATGTATGTTAAATTTTGAGCAAAGAAGTCTTTCGAGCAATAGCCACTGGGACCCCACGAATATCATAAAATTCTTTACCAACTCTTGAGACAACAAGTGCATTCTCAAGTTTAAAAGATTGAGCGCGCATTTTTGAACCTCAATCAGATTTGTGACGATAATTCCGTTTTAAATTATGTTTTAGTGTTTATTTATACTGGAATGAAACAGATGTCAGCACCTTTGGTTACTAAAATTCAAATTAAATATATCTAAAACATATTTATTGAGATTACAAAATATATTGGCTAAAATGTTATATAATTCTCAGTGTTTAATAATGCATAATATGTACGTAAAATATATATTCTTCTTTAGAAAATAAATTTTCTATAGCCGTTTATTTTTACTGGCATGAAACAGATGGCTATTCTTTTTGTTATTAATTAAAAAAACTTTTTCCACAAAATAAGTTTTTCGAATAAAAGTAAAGAACTCCATAAAACAAAAAATGAGCAAAAATAAAATCATCTAATCTACCAAGCGTGAAACTACCACAAATCAGCATCGATAAATAAATGAAACCCACAACGAACAGCAATTGCAATAAATAACCGAGTCAAACTCGAAACGACCAGAAATTAACATAAGTTGGGCTCAAAACCCCTATGGCTTCCTAAGGCTAGAACAAAATTTGCACTTTACTGAAAAAATATAAATATTTTTACTTTTATAACTTTAATAAATCAAATAATATTAACATTTTGCTTACTAAATATCAGTATATTTATATTAAACTGACAATGCACATTCATTTGTATTTTTTACAGCAAAGTGCAAATTTTGTTCTGGCCTTGGAAAGGCATAGGGGTTTTGAGCACAACTTATGTTAATTTCTGGTCGTTTTGAGTTTGATTCGGTTATTTATTGAAATTTCTGTAATTCAGAAAAATTTTCAGCAATTTCCTAAAAAGGGCATCAGCCCTTTCTTTTTTCAATCGAATGAGCCCTTTTCGAAGTTCCCACGACAACTCCTTAGATACGAAGTGCCCAGGTCTAAACAACAACAACAACAAAAAATAATACATTATACCCACATCGATCTTTAATATAAAAATATAGCCTTCCAATCACTTAGGACTATTAAAAAGGGCACTAGGCCTTTCGACTTCCAATTGAATGAGCCCTTTTTGAGACGACAGCGCTTTCTATAAACACCTTATATGCCCCCAGGGCATAAATTACAACCTTTACCCTAAGGGCTGTTAGGGTGGTTGTCATCCTCTAAGACCTAATTTCCAGAACTTTCAACTACGTTAAACAAAATGGCTATCTAAAAATTTGGATTGGATGTGTTTGGGGAAATGGTGGGCATGAGAGGGGCGTTAATCGCTCTCCAATCACTTTCAACTATTAAAAATAGCACTAGCCCTTTCAATTCCCGATCAGTTAAGCCCTTCTGAAGTTTCTACGACAAGGCTTTCAATAAAAACCTTATATGCCCCCAGGGCATAACTTACAACACTTGCCCTAAGGGCTGGGGGGGGGTTACGTCATTCTCAAAGACCTAATTTCCAGAACTTTCTACTGCGTTCAGCAAAATGGCTATCTGAAAACTTTGGATGTGTTTGGAGGAAGGGGGGCGTGAGAGGGGGGTTAGTTACCCTCCAGTCACTTTTGACTATTAAGAAGGGCACGAGCCCTCTCAATTTCCCATTGAATGATCCCCTTTTGAAGTTTTACGACAATTCTATCTATAAAAACCTTATATGCCCCCAGGGCATAACTTACAACCTTTGCCCTGGGGACTTTGGAGGGTTTGTCATCCTTAAATACATAATTTCCAAATTTCAACCACGTTGAACAAAATGGCTATCTAAAAACATTGATTGAATGTTTTTGGGGAAAAGGTGGGCTTGAGAGGAGGGTTTGTTGCCCTCCAATCACTGTCGACTATTAAAAAGGGCACTAGCCTTTTCAATTTCCAATCGAATGAACCGTTTTTGAAGTTTCTACAACAATGCTTTCTATAAAAACCTTATATGTCCCCAGGGCATAACTTATAACACTTGCCCTGAGGGCTGTTGGGGAGTTTCTAACTCAAAAACATCATTTCTATCTGGAAATCAACTGCGCTGAACAAAATGGCTATCTCAAAATTTTGATTGGATGTATTTCGGGAAATGGTAGGCGTGGAAGGGATGTTTGTCACCTTCCAATCACTTTCGACTATGAAAAAGGGCACAAGACACTCCAATTTCCAATTGAATGAGCCCTTTTCGAAGTTTCTACAGCTTCTTTGATACGAAGTGCCCTGCTCTAAAGGGAAAAAATAATAAATAATACGTTGTGCCAACATCGTTGTTATATACCCCCAGGGCATAACTTAAAACCCTTGCCCTGAGGGTTGTGGGGGAGAGTCTTCCTAAAAAATATATTGTCTACTTGGAAATCAACGATGCTGAACAAAATGGTTATCTCAAAATTTTGATTGGATGTGTCTGGGGGAATGATGGGCGTAGGGAGGTGGGCTAGTTGCCCTCCAATAACTTTCAACTATAAAAGGGGCACTAGCCACTCCAATTTGCATTCGATTGAGCCCTTTTTGAAGTTTCTCCGACAACTCCTTCGATACGAAGTGCCCTGGTAATGAAAAACCAAAAACAAAAAAATAAATAATACGTTGTGCCAACATCGTTCTTTACTTAGCCAGCGCAATCGCGCTGCCAATGATTTATACAACAACTTTGTACATAAACCTTATATGCCCCCAGGGTATAGTTTACAACCCTTGTACTGAGGTCTCTGAGGGGACTGTCTTTCTAAAAGACCTAATTTCCAGAATTTTCAACTACGTTGAACAAAATGAATATCTCAAAAATTTGATTGGATGTGTTTGGGAAAATGGTGGGCGTGAGAGGGGTGTTAGTCGCTCTTCAATTACTTTCAACTATTAAAAAAGGCACTAGCCCTTTCAGTTTCCAACTGAATGAGCCCTTTTGAAGCTTCTACGACAACGCTTTCAATAAGAACTTTATATGCCCTCAGGGCATACTTACAACCCTTACCCTGAGGGCTGTGGGGGAGGGATTGTCATCCTTAAAGACCCAATTTCCAAAACTTTCATTTACGTTGAATAAAATGGCTATCTAAAAATTTTAATTGGATTTGTTTGGGGAAAAGGTGGGCGTGAGAGGGGGTTAGTTGACCTCAAATCATTTTCAACTATTAAAAAGGGCACTAGCCCTTTGAATTTCAAATTCAATGAGCCTTTTTAAGTTTCTACGAAAATGATTTCTACGAAAATGAATAAAAACCTTATATGTCCCCAGGGCATAACTTATAACCCTTGCCCTGAAGACTGTGGGGGGAGTTTCTTGCTCAAAGGTATAATTCCCTGAACTTTGAACGTCGTGGGACAAATTGGCTATCTCAAAATTGTGATTGGATTTGTTTGGGGAAATGGCGGGCGTGGAAGAGGTGTTAGTTGCCTTCCAATCACTTTCGACTATTGAAAAGGGCACTAGCCATTCAATTTCCAATAGAATGAGCCCTTTTTGAAGTTTCTACAACAAAGCTTTCTATAACAACCATATACACACCAAGGGCATAACTTACAGCCCTTGCCTTGCGGGGTCTGGGGGGGGGTGGCGGGTTGTCATCCTCAGAGACCTAATTTCCCGATCTTAAAACTACGTTGAATAAAATGGCTATCTCAAAATTTTGATTGGATGTGTTTGGGGAAAAGGTGGGCGGGAGAGGGGGGTTAGTTACCCTCTAATCACTTCCGAATATTAAAAAGGGCACTAGCCCTTTGAATTTCCAATCGAATGAGCGTTTTTTGAAGTATCCATGACAACGCTTTCTATAAAAACCTTATATGCCCACAGGGCACAGCTTACAACACTTGCCCTGAATCCTGTGGGGGAGTGTCCTCCTCAAAAATATAATTTCTATCTGGAAATCAACTACGCTGAACAAAACGGCTATCTCAAAATTTTGATTGAATGTGTTTCGAGAAATGGTGGAAGTGGAAGGGGTGTTAGTCGCCATACAATCGCTTTCGACTATTAAAAAGGGCACAAGCCACTCCAATTTCCAATTGAATGAGGCCTTTTTGAAGTTTCTACGACAACTTCTTCGATACGAAGTGCCCTGGTCTAAAGGAAAAAAAAATAATAAATAATACATTGAACCAACATTGTTATTATTTGGCCTTCGGGCATAACTTAAAACCCTTGTTCCTACGTTTGTGGGGGAATATCCCCCTAAAAAAAATATCTTCCATGTGAAAATCAACTACGCTGAACAAAATTGCTATCTCAAAATCTTGATTGGATATGTTTGGGGGAATTATGGGCGTGGGGGGGGGGCTAGTTACCCTCCAATCACTTTTGACTATTAAAAAGAGCACTAGCCACTCCAATATCCAATCGAATGAGCCCTTTTCGAAGTTTCTACGATAACTCTTTCGATGCGACGTGCCCTGGTATGGAAGACAAAAAACAAAAAATAAATATTACATTTTGCGAACATCGTTCTTCACTTAGATAGCGCGATTGCGCTGCCTATGATTAAGATTATAATCAAATTTGATACCGTATGATAAGACATAAGTTCTGTTTTCTAATGACAAATTTTGTGCTATAAACAATAATTATCCCCCAAAAATAGCCAGAATGCTATCCAGTGAGTTTCTGCGTATTGCTTCCACTTCTAGGGAGAATACCTTATTTTAGGGGGAAATCACCTCTTTTAGGGACACTTATTTTGAATCTAGGGAATCAGGGGATTCTGGGGTAAAGTAAGGATATTCAGGAAAGTTTGATTTTTTCAAAAGAAAGACGGAAAAATTCTCAAAGATTGTGTTCCCTCAGTTAAAAAAAAAAAAAAGAAGCATATATTACAACACGCCTTAAGACTATGGAAACAAATCTCATCGCTAATCTACAAAAACTATGGATCACAAGATTTTGTCAGTACATATTCAGAGTTTACATCAACATCAGTATATGTTGCATGTGACGTCTGCCGCAAAGATGATTTTGATACAGGCAGGATACAAGGAGGTGACCTTAGACTGTCAGGAAAACAAAATATTTCTATTTTCCAAAAGATAGCAGAGTTTCATTTAGTATGGTGGCAATGCAAAATGAATTTCCACTGATTCTAGATAAATTATGATTTTTATATCTATGTTCAAAAAGATGCCAAAGTTTCATTTATATTGGTGGTAATTCAAAATTGAACCGAATCATAGACTTAATGATTATTCAATTTTGAATTACCACAATAGTAAACAGAACTCCGCCATTCTTTTTGAGGATAAAGATCAAAACCATAATCTCCCTTGACTTAGTGACAATTCATTTTGAATTAAGATCTCAATAAACACAACTCTGGCATCTTTTGGAAGATAGGAAAAATCTTGTTTTCCTGATTGACCTTAGGTCTACAAACCAAAGGACAGCAACTATAATTTCTCAATGCTAAAATTTTCTTTCAGTGTTATAAATTCCCTTGTATAATTCTGCAGTTTAGTCAGAGCACGTATGACCTCTTCAGGAGTAAAATAGACATAGAAAAAGTAATTCTGCTGTTTTCCCTACAGCACTTTTGAATAGTTCATAAGAGCTTGAATTGAACTAGGACGCAAGAAAATATGATTTAAACTTTAAAAATACAGTTTTTTACTTGATAACTGGCAGACGCTGACTTCTCGTTTAGACACAAAATGGCACTTTCCATTGCTTAGCTCAAAAACCAAGGTAGAAAAAATCAGTTTATATATCAAAACACAGGCGTGGACTCAAGCTATAATCTGATCACAGAAACTAGTACACAAGGAATTTACGGAAGTTGGAAGACTTGTTTCTAGCAAGTACGGTCCTGAAAAAAGACGGGATGATGAAGATAATTATAATCCTGAAGTTCACCTCCTGGCGACATCACCAAAAAAGCAGGGCTCAGGGCAAAATTCCCAAAAGCAAACATACGAGCGAAAGTTTGTTGACAAGTGGCTTCAGTTGACAATGTTTAAAAATTGGATAGAGAAAAGAATGTCAAACAAGTCAAAGAAAAAGACTCATATACCATGCTGTAAATTCTGTTTGAAGTATACATATTGTGGGAAATTAGAGTTGACCAAGAAGCATTTATAAGCAAGCAATGAAATCGAGACTAATTGTATCAGTCAGTAATTGTGTCAGTGTAAAAAAGAAACAAAAAAAACTTCCGACTGCAGGCAGCAATTCCCAAGATATTGAACAGTGTATTTGCAAATTTTTGGCAGAACATAATCTCCCATTACATCTTGCAGACAGCTCCATCCCTCTCCTGATAGAATTATTTCCAAAAGACCAGGCTGTGGCAGGGGTCACTTTGGCGAAACAGAAAGCTAAAGACGTTTTAAGTCAGATTTTTTCTTTGGTGCTACACAACCAGTTAGTCGAGCTGCTCAAAACCACTTTTTTCTCTGTGATAATTGACGAAACCATTGATCGCACTTTTGATAAGCAACTAGTTTTCATTTTAGTATTTTTTAGCCAGAAATACTTAAAACCTCGTGTCAAAGTTTTGGACATGGTTAAGTGTAGTGATGGATCGGCTGACTGTCTTCCTATCCCCATCAAACTAGTAATTGGAAACAAAACTCGATTTTCTGGCAAAATTTTGTTAGATTTTTTGCAGATTCAACTAAACGTCATTTTTGGAGCCAGTAGATCTGCTTCAACACTAATAAAAGCCATGGTGCCCACATCTTAAATGTGAAAGGCTCATACCAACTTATTCACTTATGTTCATTCTATGCATGCTTATCACTTCCCAAGACACTAGAAAATTTGGCACAAAATATCTATGTCCGCTTTTCCAGATGTGCTTCTAGGCGACATAAGTATGCCAAGTTTCAGAAGTTCATTTGAAGCAAAGCACACCGGATTCTTGCATCAGGATACGTTAGTTGGCACTTTAAGCCTGCGTAAAGAGGGTTATTGGGTTGCTCAATCTCAATGCTCCATAGGATCCATGTTTGATGACCCAACTACAACCAATGACTTTATCTTATCGACTATACAAAGTAAGTTGACAAAGCAATACTTTGAATTAATGGACTACTCTCTCGGCCTCTTCAGTGAATTCAGTACAGTTTTTAATCTGAGCTCCCACCTCTTCACTATGTAAATACAAGTGTCAGCAAATTTGTGAATGATGTGGACCAGGAATATCTTCGGAGTGTTGGTTTGTTTACAAAACTGGATCCTTTGAGTACCTGCTTTTAAACCACACATACGTGGGAATAGCTGCAACCGATTGATTGTTAGAATTCAAAAATGCTCAAGAGCAGTGGTATAATTTTATTAAAATCTGGAGGAGGGGGGCAAAGTTGGAGCCTAATTTCCCAAATCAAGTGACAATGACAGTGAAAAATAAAAAATGAGACGTATAGTACCTTAAGGGCCAACATATACTAAAGAAAACTGACCTTTTTTACTAAAGAAAACTGACCTTTTTCTGAGGAAACTTGAATTATGGAGGCTGATCTTAGTTTTGATAATACTTTTTCAAAAACTTATTTCAGAGGAGGGACAAACCGAGGTCTAGAGGGGGCAGTTGCCTTCCCCCTGCAATATAGCAAATTACACCCCTGCGCAAGAGCCAAGTGATAAGATTGATCTATTTTACCAGTCTTGTCGAAAATACTATGTAGTCCTAATCAAGCAGACCAGTCTTGTCGAAAATACTCTGTAGTCCTAATCAAGCAGATCCAACACAGTTTCAAGTTTAAACACGAAATCAATGATATTTTGCCTTTAATTGAACCAAGGAAGGTAAGAAATTTGAAGCCTAGATCTTTAAGGCCACTATTTACGACATTTCCTGTTTAACAGAAAAGTATTGCCTCAAGAAGACACATGCAGAATGGAGGTCATAGGCAATGACTGATGACACTGAGCGTCATTTGCAAGATGTGCAAGCTGAAGACCTGTCAGTTGAGCAGTACCAGAAGAAAAGAACTTGGTCAGAAGACTAAGAGTAGCGAAATCAAGTACCCAGAATTACGGAAGTGCATATTGCTGATCTTCTCGTTACCATTTAGCAATATAACAGCTGAGCGTTTGTTGAGTCTCCTGAAATTAATAATAAAAAAAACAATAAATAAATATTCCCAAGCATTTCACCCTAGTCTCACTTCTTAGACTCAATTACTGGTTGAAAAGCGAAGATATTACTTCATCCGCTGTCAGTATACCAACAGCTGTGGCTGGATTCAAGACGAAGGCAAACATTACGCGCGATGAAGTTTTGGAGATGACACTTGAATTGAACGTTTTTATATATTCTCGTTAGTGTAATAGATGTTAGGTTTATCGGTATCTAAAGTAAAAAATAACAATTTTATCCTGCGCTGTGTTTTCATTTAATTTTGTAAGAATCTAGAGCAACTAGGGAGAAAAAATAGGGAGAAATCAGACCTAAAGATTAGGAATCTTAGGAAAAATTGATATGAAAATAGGGAAAATTGATATCGAAAAGTGAAAGCACTATTTCTGAGACTGTTTCATTTTTTTTTCTATTTTTACAGCCTTCCAGTTTGACGGGTCAAATTGCCGCGCGGTGAGATTTCCATCAGACGCAAAGCTGAAGCAGAGCGTTGTCTGTAATGAAGACCGACAAAGCTTTAATGTATTACTAATTTATATTTATTTCAGAGCCAATTTATAAAGAAGCGGTGGTCGTGGAAACTCCAGAAGGAGCTCATTCGATTAAAAATTGATATTTTTAGCTCCCTTTTTAAGAATTAAAAGTAATCGGAGGGTAACCAGCCCCCTTTCAAACCCATTTAAGCTACTCTCTGCCAAAGACACCCAATCAAAATTTTGATTTACGTACTTTGTTCAAAATTGTCTGAAGGTCAAATAGATATGCCTCCGGGAATGATACACCCCTCTTCCAGGACCCCTAGGACTGAGCTGTAATTTATACGATATACCCATTCTTTACATGTAGGGTATGTTACTGCGAAAAGAGATACATGTTTGACACTATGTTTCTGAAAAGACTTTAGATTATAAGATGAAGCTTTCAGAAAGTGTTGAGGGAAGTGTTGGACAAAATCAAAACACAAAATGTGCATAATAGTTGTCAAAAGGAATTATCAACGATATCTCGGGATATATTGAGGGTATTAAGGTCGAAACCTTCAGGAGCTCTATTTTGGGTCACTGAAAAGTGGTTGGAGAGCAATTAGCCCCTTGCCCTTTTTAATACCCTCCCTAACACTAATATAGAATTTGGTAATAGTCATTTTGCTCAAAATAGTCAAATGGCGCAATAAGTATGCCTCTGGGCATGACATGACCCCAAGAGCCCGCAAGAAAGGGTGGTAAAGTGCAATTCACACATTACTTACACGTAGAGGGTCTATTATTACGAAAGGGCTGAATGATCCTGGATGTGCCTTAAAATGCTAAGGGTTTAAAAGAGAAACATCACTGAATCATGAGGGCCATGTTTGACTGCATTAAACAAAACTATATGCATCAAGGTTATCAAAAGGGTGTGTGCAATATATGTTATGTATGTATTATGATGCACATATACTATTTATATCAAGGTTAGGAACAGCTAACAGTATCAAAGGGGTTTGATGCTTTAAACATCATTTTGTGAGCTTCAACGTCGGCTGACTATCTGAAAGGCAAAAGATCCATTAGCGAATTCTCCCAGGGAACTATTTATCATTGAAACCTATTGAGAATTTGTAATTTCATCATGAAAACTGATTGAAAAGATATTGATTGGAATTCTGTCGACAAAGTTTTCAATCGAAACGTGTTGCACCACAGAAAATTCGAAGAGGTCTCAATTTGATCAAATGACATTTATTAATTTTTTTTAGTTGATTTTGGGCATTTTCATAGCAGATACACTAGAACTCTTTTAGGGACAACCTTTTCCTGAATTTCAAAAAGAATCTTCTGCTCTGTTTGATCAACAAAACAAAATTTACACTTTCGAAAAGTTTCTCTAAAACTAAATATATCTATCTCCAGCAAAAAACAAGAGAAGTTACAAGTTTTTTTAAGATTTTAGGGAAAGTAGATGTCGGCCTTTAGTTTTCTGCCTTTTGTTTGGATTGCTTATCCAAGCTCTACAATCTATGGCAAGAGGGACCAAGCAATTCTAAATAGTTTGTCCATACAAACTAAAAAAGTATATAATGGATGAGATAGGCTGATTCTTTATGTTATCGAATCCCCTTAACTTAAAATGATCAAAGAGCTTTCAAATTGATCAAATGACGTTTCTTTGGTGATGAGTTTCGGCATTTTCCTAGCAGGTTTTAAGAATATTTTAAGAATATTTTTAAGGACATTTAAGAATATTCTTAAGAATATTTTAATATTTTTAAGGACTAGAATATTTTTAAGGACAACCTTTTCCTGAACTTTAAAAAGAATATTTTGCTCTGTTTGATCGAAAACACAAATTTTACACTTTCTAATGATCTAAGTTTCTCTAAAACTAAATATAACTATCTCCAGTACAAGATTTTAGGGAAAGTAGATGCCGGCATTCAGTTTTCTGCCGTTTGTTCGGATCGCTTATCCAAGATTTACAAGTTATGGCAAGATGGCCAAAACAATTGTAAATAGTTTGGTCACACAAATTAAAAAAGTTTATAATGGACAAGATAGGCTGATTCTTTGTGGTATTGTATCCCCTTAACTTAAAACGTTCAGGGCCACCATTAGTGCTAATAAGACTGCGACTACATCCAATTGCAACTACACCTGCTGGTGACTGCAACTACTTGCAACTGTGACCACCACTCCTTGCGACTGCCACTATGGCTACTTGAGACTACAACCGTAATTACTTGCGACTGTGACTACTTACAACTGTCATTACGATTACTTGTGACTGCGACTACTCGTGACTGCAATTGCAACTATTTTTGACTGCAGCTACGTTTGCCAATGCTATTGCTGATTACGATTGCAACAACTTGTGTCAGGGACTACAACTATTTATGGCTTTGACTACGACTACTTATGACTGTGACTTATTTCGACTGCGACTGCGTCTGTTTGTGACTGCAACTTTGACAACTTGCGACCGCAACCACTGCCACAACAACTGAGATTGTCATCGCAACTGTCACTACTACTACTACTTCTACTGCTACTGTTACTACTACTTCTACTGCTACGACTACTACCAGGGGCATTACTATCCAAAATGCTTATGGGGGGGGAGTGGTTTATTTTACCGACCGGCTGATCATTTATAACGACTGTTTTCACCACTATTTAGCATAATTTATATTTCTAATACAAAACTTGGGATCGCAATTCATCCTAAAGAATCACATAATTTGAGGAATAATAGCTGCTTAGTTCTTTTTCTCATAAGAAGCGCATGAACAACAACATGGCAACCTAGTGAAGAATGGAGCAATATATTAGGAGATAAATGATAACATGATTTATTTACAAAAAGATTTCAGAACTGAAAAATTTAAATTAAAATACAAATATTAAACAAAAAAAAACATAAAAAAACAAGAAAATACAACTATACACCTTCAGTTAAAAAATTCAAACGTCTTGGTTTGGACAACAGCCCGACTTATAGTTATTCGTCGAGTCTCAGCTCATCCGTAACGTCAGTCTCGCATTACATCATGACAAGGTGATCCAAACAGTCATCGTCTATTGTTGTGCGTAAACCTGTCATGATCAGTTTCAGTTGGCTAAAAACTTATTTCTGCTGTGGCCATAGTTGGTGGTGCTATCACAACCCACAAGTAAACTGACCAGAGAGTCGGGAATATCGATTTGACAGCATTAATTTGGTGGAACAGTCCCTCAAAGATTGTGCTATTTATGACTTTATTGCTTTCAACTTCAGTCCTGGCCAAAAAGTATTTGAAAGCCAATAGCTCTAACATCAGTTCCGCTGGATCTAAGGCTTTTCTAGGAAACCTTTTCACGAGTTCGGAAAGGCTTTCATAGCTGTCATTCATTTTGCCCAGTAAACTTTGGTTTGCTGATCCCAAAAAAGATGAGAACGACTGAGGGTATTATTTTTAAACTTTCACGGCTACTTCTGCTCTTAAAATTTAACCAAATAAAAATAGGGTAAGTGTATCTAAGCTATCAAAGAAAGTAAACAGATTTTTTTGCGAATGGTATCAAGTTTTCTATTTCAGGTCAACTAGAGAAGGTATGAAACAAAATTAAACACTGCTATTCGTGTCGAGATTTTTCAAAGGGTGTATGTTGTTAAACATTTCTGAAAAATTTTCTCCAGCATACAAATAGCAGGCCAAACTATAAAATCTTAAATAAACGAAGATATTTAAACTATTATTTATTTTTCCCTGAAAAGACCATGTCAATATAAAACGAACAGAAATTAATTAAAAAAACTTTTTCCAAAAAATAAGTTTTTCAAAGAAAAGTAAAGAACTCTATTGAACCAAAAATGAGCAAAAATAAAATCAAATAATCTACCAAGCGTGAAACTACCACAAATCAGCATCGATAAAAGTAGTGTGCTATTAAGTACTTCTATGACATGTCCTCCCTTTTCCCATAGTATTTTAAAGATATGCCCTCTGACGTCACTGCATTTGAGCAAAATTCTCGCCTGGCAAGATTCCCAGATGCTATGACACAATATAATTACTTGAAGTGTGGTCAGGATAGTAGGGAAAGTAGCATTGTATTTTAAACACACGGGTAGGGAAATTAGCATGGCATTTTCATGATCCCTATAGGGGATGTATATGGGAAGCTCCTAGCTCCTCGCACCTGTACAATGCGGACGGCTGTTTCTACCGGAGCCCTCTGACATCATCCGACACACCCCCTTGTATTTAAGGATATTCCCTCTCTTTTTCTATAGGATTTTAAATACATGCCCTTCCTTTTCCCATGGAATTCCTGTGACATGCCTTCCCCAGTTTCTATGACATACCCTCCCTTTTTCCCATGACATGCCCTCTGACGTCCGTGTATTTAAGCAAAATTCTCGCCCGGCAAGATTACTTGAAGTGTGGTCAGGATAGGAAAATTAGCATTGGATTTCAAGCGCATGTTACATCACGAGACACACCCTTGCCTTTAAAGGTGTCAGATAAGTGTAACTACCAACCCCTCGAGCCATCACACCTATGTAATGCGGTTAACGGATCCGTTAAAGGGAACACAGTTGGCAAGATTCTGAGATGCTATGACGAGATTTAATTAGTTGAAGTGTGGTCAGGATAGTAGGGAAATTAGCATTTTAATTCAAAGACAGGCCACCCCAGATTTCAAGCAGAACCCTCTGACGTCATTTCACTTAAGCAAAATTCTTGGCTGGGAAGCTTCCCAGATACTATGACACAATATAATTACTTGGAATGTGGTCGGTATAATAAACGTATAGTAATTACAGTGAGATTAACATAGCATTTCCCTGAGCCCTATAGGGAATGTATATGTGAAGCTCCTAGCTCCTCGCACCTGTACAATGTGGTCGACTTTTTTAACCGGAGCCCTCTGACATCATCCAACACACCCTTTTATATTTCTTTGACAGCCCTTTGACGTCAGAGCAGCCAAAACAAAAATAACATAGAATTCCGATTCCGTGACCCCAGAAAGCGGTCTGACAGGTTTTGGTCATGTATTGTTACGTCATATGACGCACTCCTTTTCTGAGCATGCATTATTTCTAGGCAAAACCGTGTCCAAATATGCATCCCCAGGTGGTAGAAGTCATTTATATTGATCGAGAATTAGTTTCTTTTTGGAACATCAAAAAATGTTTTACACATGAACATTATGCTTGTATACGTTGGGCAGTTGGTCATCCTATGAGAATTATACTGTTATTGATGACTATAATGAAAAGTGTAGATTAAGCAATCCATGTAAATTGCATAGAGGATATGCAGTGCAAATTAAAGACTGTAATTCGTTTCTTGAAGAGATTTGTGACTCTCATAATAGAGGATTCTTATGCTCCAATTGTCACTACGATAAAGCGATCAATGGGAAAATACTTACCCTGATCTGATTGCAAAAACCCTAACCGTGAGTTCAGTTTATTTTTATGAGACTGGTATCGTCGTGGTTTTAAATTGTTTTGGGAAGAAGAACCTGGTCTACGCTTCAGTTGCTGGAATAATAAAAGAGTCTGGTTTTTACGACATCGTTGTGAAGATATGGGCTATTTTGAGTGTAAACCTACAAACATTTATTTGGCCGTTACAAAAAGTGATTCTTCATATGGGAATTTTGTTTGTGACATTGCTTCAAATAAGCAAATTGAAACATGGAAATTTTATGATATGAATCATAGTAGTATAATTGACTTTACAAAGCGATTTAATTAAAATGAAATTACACTATATTGTAGAAAATGTGACCTCAACTTCGCATGTCAAGATGAATACAAGTTGAATCCTAACGAGTTGTTACCACTTATCATTTCTGATGATAACCTATACGTAGAAGAAGAAATCTAAAGGACATAATGTTTTGTATATATACAATTTTTATTAATAAGCAAATTTACATACATTCTTAAAGCATTTCACTTTTAGGGCACCAAAATTTATATTATAGAGGTAAGAAAGAGTACTTTCAACTAGAAAGTCGTTCAAGCGAGGATTTTCACCATAAATCTTGAGGAAAACCACGTAAGTATGCCCACAACTTCGAAAAAAAAAGAGATAAAATATATAAACAATAACATGCATTAGCTAAAGAAAGATGGGGGTTCCTATCAGGCAATTTTAGAAGAGTGGAGATATTATAAGAGGTAAATGTTTTAGGCACTATTCAGCTATTTCTGAGAGCCTTTAACCAAAAAACAATGTTTTTGAGACAGGACAATGCAAATGATAAAAACAAAACATGAAATGAATTAAAAACGGGATAAAATATAAATAATAACATGCGTAATTTAAGAAAAGATGAGAGGACTCCAGGGAGGGGGTCGTCTGTGGAGGGGAGAAGGGCCGTCTTTTCCGTCACCAGCTCAACACTGCCCTTTAATTTATATTTTTTCTTTCGTTGCAAAAAGTACTAATTTTCAAGTGTATACTTATTGTAATCCCGCCTCCGTCCACTAGGGTGCCGGCCCGGTCAATTGCCACCTCCAAGAAAGTTTCCAGTCCCCCTGAGCGCTTTATCTCAGCCCTGAATCAACCCCAGGGGGTATTTTTTAACAAAAATATCAAAACACGTAATGGGGGGGAAATTCTTGCTCCCACCCATCCCGCACGCTGTGGCAGGTTTGGTCTGTTTCTACTCATACTGGGAATGGAATCCAATCATACCGCGCGTAGTGGGGGAGTTTGGTCTGTGTTTGCTCATTCCGAGGACGGAATCCGAACTTTGACTAGACGATAAAGGAGATTAAGAAATGGTCTTGCTTGAGATAATTTGAAAGTAGTTAAATTATCATTGAGTTTCTACGACAACCCTCTAACGTCACATCATCCCTGTTTATAGCGCTCAGCTGACTAAATTCCCACCCCTGGCAAGATTCGCGTCCTGACGAGATTCCCACCATGGCATGATTCCCACCTTGGTAAGATACCCCGCCCTGGCAAGATTCCCGCCCTGGTAAGAATCGCCGGGATTCCAAACGTTCTATTTTTTTTCTATATTGGCATAATTCCTAGCCTTTTTTTCTCAAGATCCCCAGGATTTCCTTGACCAGGTTTAATATGAATAACGCCATTGTATCTCACAAGGTAGACTAAAATGAACCCATGCGGGAATCGCCCCCCCCCCTCCCGACCATGGCACACACGCGGGTGCTGCGTATTAACGGCGGTGCACATCTTAAGAAAAGATATCTAATGAGGGAGGATGGAAAATCATTTTGCGAGAAGAGTAGATACCCAAACCGTTAAAAAGTATACTTATGACCCAGAGCGGAATGGCACTGCCACTATGTTTCCACACTGGCACCAGCCCTCAGCAACCCTCATTCCCTAGGATATTTTCAACCTTTTTCGTCCCGAAAATAAGCTAAACAAGTCCATTAAATAAACTTTTTTTCTTGTTTTTTTTACTTGAATTGCGAGAACTCAATATTTCATTGCTAGAACTTGTTACTCCATTGTAATTCACGCCAAAAAGTATTTAAAATACTTCTCGAGTGTTCTTTGTCTTGGTAATTATTTTCCAGGTTGACCGCGATTACTAGACTTTGCTATTGATTTCCACGGTGGTTTTGACTTCTAGGGTTACCCATGATTTCTATAGTTTACTCTGTTTCTTATGAAATTGTCAGGGTTTCATTATTTTCCTAATGATTGCATAGAAACTGACCATGATTTCTACACTTTGATCACAATTTCGATGGTAAGGTCTTAATTTCTATGACTTGGTCCGGAGTTCTAAGTTTGACTCTATCATCTAGATAAGTACCTTATGATTTTTTCTGAAATACATCGCCTTTCTGGGTTTTAATATTTCATAACGATAAGACACGTTCGTTTCTCACTTGGTGTTTTGTAAGAACGTTAGGGAATATTATTTTTTTCCTGGAACACTTAGCATTCTTCGGTTTAATCTTTCTTGACCAAAAGAAATAATCACGTTTTGCTACCCCTACGACACCAGTCATCCTCAGTGTAAGCGTCTTGTAGCTTTTCTGTTAGAATAAGAAAGTTTTCTGTCAAAGTTTGGTTTCTCTACGATTAAGTTAGGTTCATCTAACTTAGGTTTACATGAGCGCTCATGTTAACCTAAGTTAGATAAACCTAACTTAAGCGTAGAGAAACCTAACTTTGAAAAAAAACTTTCTAATTCTAACAGAAAACTTGCTATCACTGACAAAAATTGTTATTTCTAAGAGAAATTTGTTATCCCTGACGGAAAACTTGGTATTATCAGAAAAAATTCATTACTGTTAAGAAAAAAGCTGTTACTTGTAAGAGAAATTTGATAGTATTAAGTAAAAGTACGTTAGTATTAAGGAAAAAGTTGTTACTTCGAAGAGAAAATTGGATAGTATTAAGGATAGCTTGCTACTTCTGACAGAAAACTTGTTATCACAAACGAAAAATTTTACTTTTAAGAGAAATTTTGTAGTATAAGGTAAATGTTTGGTAGTATTGATGAAAAAAATTGATAGTGTTAAGGAAAACTTGCTACTTCTGGCAGAACACTTGTTATCACTGGTGAAAAATTGTCACTTCCAAGAGAAATTTAATTGTGTTGGGTAAAAGTATGTTAGTATTAAGAAAAAAAAGTTGATGCTTCAAAGAGAAAATTTGTTAGTTTTAAGGGAGACCTGCTAATTCTAGCAGACCACCTGTGATAATAACTAAACAATTTTTACTTCTAAAAAAAGATCAGTATGTTTGACGAAGAACGTACTACTTCTAACAAAAACCTTGTTATCACTAACGAAAAATTGTTGCTTCTATAAGAAAATTATTTTATTTGACGGAAAACTTGGTGCTAGTAGAAGAAGTTTGTTACTTCTAAGAAAAACCTGCTACTTCCAAGAGAAATTTGGAGTGTGTTAAGTAAAAGTTTGTAAGCTTCAAGGAAAAATTTGTTGCTTTCAAGAGAATATTTGTTAGTGATAAAGAAAACTTGCTACTTCTGACAGAAAACTTGTTATCATAACGAAAAATTATTACTTGGAAGAAAAATTTGGTATTTTTGATAGAAAACTTGCTAGTTCAAGCAGAAAACGTGTTATCGCTGACGAAAAATGTTACTTCTAAGAGAAATTTGAGTGTGTTTAGTAAAAGTATGTTTGTATTAAGGAAAAAAGTTGAAACCTCGAAGAGAAAATTTGTTAGTGTTAAGAAAAACTGGCTACTTCTGGCAGAAAAGTTGTTATCATAACGAAAAAATTGTTACTTCTAAGAAAAGTTTGGTATATTTGACAGAAAAATTGTTACTTCTAGTACATAACTTGTTATCACTGAAGGAAAATTGTTATTTCTATGAGAAAGTTGTTATCTTTGACGGAAAACGTGGTGCTATTAGAAGAAATTTGTTATTGTTAAGAAAAGAAAACTATTCCTTCTAAGAGAAATTTGAGTGTATTAAGTAAAAGTTTTTTAGCATTAAGGAAAAAGTTGTTACTTCGAAGAGAAAATTTGTAAGTGGTAAAGAAAATGTTCTACTTCTGACAGAAAACTTGTTATCATAATAAAAATTGTTACTTCTAGGAAAAATTTGGTATCTTTGATAGAAGCTTGTTGCTTCTAACAAAAAAAATTGTCACTTCCGGGAAAAATTTGTTATATTTGACAGAAACTTGCTATTTTTATCGGAAAATTGTAATTATAGACAAAAATTGTAAATTTATCGGTGAATTTTCTTTCTTTGACTAAAAACATGTTGTTCCTAAAAAAAGTGTGTTACTGTTAAGAAAATACCTGTTTCGTCTATGAGAAATTTGATAGTGTTAGGTAAAATTTTATTAGTATTAAGGAAAAAAGCTGATACTTTGAAGAGAAAATTTGTTAGTGTTAAGTAAAAGTTTAATAGTATTAAGGAAAAAGTTGATACTTCGAAAAGAAAATGTGTTAGTGTTAACGAACACTTACTAATTCTGGCCGAAATCTTTTATCATAACAAAAAAATTTTTGCTTCTAAGAAAAATTTGGTATGTTTGACAGAAAAACTTATTACTTCTAACAGATAACTTGTATTCACTGATGAAAAATTGTTGCTTCTATGAAAAATTTCTTATCTTTGACGGAAAACTTGGTGGTAGTAGAATAAATTTGTTAATGCTAAGAAAAAAAAGACTGTTACTTCTAAGAGAAATTTGAGTGTATTAAGTAAAAGTGTGTTAGCATTAAGGAAAAAATTGTTGCTTTGAAGAGAAATTTTGTTAGTGGTAAAGAAAACTTGCTACTTCTGACAGAAAACGAGTTGTCATAACGAAAAAATTGTTACTTCTAGGAAAAATTTGGTATCTTTGACAGAAACTTGTTACTTCTAACGGAAAAATCGTTACCGTTATCGAAAATTGTTAATTCTATGAGAAATGTGTTTTCTTTGGCGGAAAACTTGGTGCTATTAGAAAAAATCTGTTACTGTTCAGAAAAAAATGTTACTTCTAAGGGAAATTTGGCAGTGTTAGGTAAAATTTTGTTAGTATTAAGGAAAAAAGTTGATAATTCGAAGAAAAAATTTGTTAGTGTTAAGTAAAAGTTTGTTAGTATTACCGGTAAAAGTTGTTACTTCGATGAGAAAATGTTTTAGTGTTAAGGAAAAAACCTGCTACTTCTGACAGAAAAAATGTTATCACTAACAAAAAAAAATTGTTACTTCGAAGAAAAAATTGTTATCTTTGCTGGAAAACCTTATACTTCTAGCAGAAATCTTTTTGTTAGTGACTAGAAATTTTTACTTTTAAGAAAAATTTGTTATCTTCGTCGGATAGGTTGGAGCTCTTAGAAAAATTTTTCATTGTTAAGAAAAGAAAACCTTTTACTTCTAAGTGACAAATTTTAAAGTGTTATGTAAAAGTTTGTTAATAGTAAGGAAAAAGTTGTTACTTCAATGGGAAAATTTGTTATTGTTAAGGAAAACTTGCTATTTATGACAAAAAAGTTGTTATAATAAACAAAAAATTGTTATTTCTAAGAGAAATTTGATAATTTTAGGTAAAATTTTGTAAGTAATATGGAAAAGTTGTTACTTCGATGAGAAACTTTGTTAGTTTTAAGGAAAACTTGCTACTTCTGACAGGAAACTGGTTATCATAAACAAGCAAAAAATTTTTATTTCTAAGAAAGTGTGTGTGGGTGTTTGTATGTTTCAAATGTTAGAAGACGCTTACACTGATGATGACTGGTGTCGTAGGGTAGCAGAACGTGATTACTTTTTATTGTCAAGAAACATTAAAGCCAGGAATGTTTGGTGTCCAGGAAAGAAAAATCATATTCCCTAAAGTTCTTACAAAGCAACAAGTGAGAAACAAATTTGTCTTATCGCTATGAAATTTTAAAGCCCAGAAAGGCTGGACCAAGTCATAGAAATCAAGATCACACCATCAAAAATGTGATCAAAGTGTAGAATTCATGGTCAATTTCTATGCAATCATTAGCAAAACAATGAAACCCTGTGGCAAAGTCTAGAAATCACGGTCAACCTGTAAAATCATTACCAAGACAGAGAAGGCTCGAGAAATGTTTTAAATATTCTGTGGTGTGAATTGCATTGGAGTAATTTGTTCTAGCAATAAAATATCGAGTTCTCGCAGTTCAAGTGAAAAAAAAACAGACAAAAAAGGTTGTTTAATAGAATTCTTTAGCTTATTTTCGGGACGAAAAAGGTTGAAAATGTTCTAGGGGTGAGGGTTGGTGTCATGTGGAGGGCTGGTAACAGTGTGAAAACAGTATGGCAGCGCCATTCCAATCCGGGCTATAAGTATACTTTTTAACGGTTTGGGTATCTACTCTTCTCGCAAGATAATTTTCCATCCTCTCTCATTAGGTATCTTTGCTTAAGATGTACACCACCGTGAATACGCAGCACCTTCATGTGTGCTGAGCTGGAGGGATTCCCCCATAGGGTCATTTTAGTCTAGCTTGTGAGAAACAATGGCGTTATTCATAATAGACCTTGTCACAGAAATCCTGGGGGTCTTCCTGAAATAAAAGTGTAGGAATCATGCCAATATAGAAGAAATAATAGAACATTTGGAATCTCGGGGAATCTTACCAGGGCGAGGAATCTTGCCAGGGCGCAAATCTTGCCAGGGATGGAAATCTTGCCAGCTGGGCGCTAGAAACAAGGATGATGTGAGGTTAGAGGGTTGTCGTAGAAACCCAATCATAATTTCCCTATTATCACTACTTTTAAATTATCTCGAGCAAGACCATTTTTTAATCTCCTTTATCGCTTAGCCGAAGTCTGGTGTCCGTCCTCGGAATGAGCAGACACAGACCAAACTCCCCCACAGCGTGCGAGATGGTCAGATCCCGTCCTCGGAATGAGTAGACACAGATCAAACCCGCCAGAGCGCGCGGGATGGGTGGGAACAAGAATTTCCCCCCATTGCGCGTTTTGATATTTTTGCTGAAAAATACCTCCTAGGGTTGATTCAGGGCTCAGACAAAGAGTTCAGGGAGACTGGTCATTTCATCAGAGGCGGCCAGCGACCGGGCCGGCACCCTAGTGGACGGAGGCGGGATAACAATAAATATACACTTGAGAATTAGTGCTTTGCGCAACGAAAGACAAATTATCAATAAAAGGGCAGTATTGAGCTGTTGACGAAAAAAACGTCCCTCCTACCCTCTACACACGGCCCCCTTCACGCAGTCCTCTCCCTTCATCTTTCCTTAAATTACGGATGTTATTGTTTATATTTTATCCCGTTTTAAGTCATTTCCTGTTTTGTTTTTCTTATTTGCATTGTCCTGCTTCAAAAACATTGTATTTCGTTAAAGGCTCTCAGAAATAGCTAAATAGTGCCTAAAAAACTTACCTCTTATAATATCCCCCCTCCTCTAAACTTGCCTGCTAGGAGCCCCCCAACTTTCTTTAGTTAATGCGTGTTATTGCTTATATAATTTATCCCATTTTAAGCCTTTTCATGTTTTAATGTGACATTTGTATTGTCCTGTCTCAAAAACGCTGTATTTTGTCAAGGGCTCTTAATGCGTCTTGAATTTACCTCGGATAATACCCTTTCTCCTCTAAAATTGACTGCTAGGAGTCCCCCATTTTTATTTAATTAATGCATGTTATTGTTTATATATTTTATCCCATTTTTATCGAAGTCTTGGACATACTTACATGGAATACCCCAAGATTTATTGTGACAATCCTCGATTGAACGACTTTCTGGTTGAAAATACTCTTTCCTATTTCTATAATATAAATTTCGGTGCCCTAAAAGTGAAATGTTTCCAAAATGTATGTAAATTTGTTTGTTAGGAAAATTTGTATATATACAAAACACTGTGTCCTTTAGATTTCTTCTACTATGTGTAGGAAATCATCAGAAACGATAAGTGGTAACAGCTCGTCAGAATTCAACTTGTATTCATCTTGACAAGCAAAGTCGGGGTCACATTTTCTACAACATAGTTTAACTTCATTTTTATTAAATCTATTTGTAAAGTCAATAATATTATTCTGATCCTTATTATAAAATTCACGTGGTTTAATTTGCTTATTTGAACCATTGTCACATACAAAATTCTTATATGACGAATCACTTTCTGTAACGGCCAAATAAAAGTCTGTAGGCTTATAAACGAAACAGCCAGTATCTTTACAGCGATGTCGTAAAAACCAGAGTCTTTTATTATTCCAGCAATTGAAGCATAGACCAGGTTCTTCTTCCTAAAACAATTTAAACCCGTGACGATACCAGTCTCAAAAAAAAACTAAACTCAGGTGTTGTTTTTTTTTGCAATCATACCAGGGTAAGTATTTTTCCATTGATTGCATTTATCATAGTGACAATTGGTGCATAAGAATCCTTTATTATGAGGGTCAAAAATCTCTTCAAGTCAAGGATTACAGTCTTTAATTTGTACTGCATATCCTCTATGCAATTTATATGGATTGCATAATTTACACTTTTCATTATAGTCATCAGCTAAAGTACAATTCTCACAGGATGACCAACTGCCCAAAGTATACAAGCATAATGGACATGTGTAAAATATTTTTCGATGTTGACACTCTCACTTCCAGAAAGAAACTGCTTCTCGATCAATAAAAATGACTTTTACCACCTGGAGACATATGTTTGGACACGATTTTGCCTAGAAACAATGCATGCTCAGAAAAAGGGTGTGTCACATGACGTAACAATGCATAACCAATACCTGTCAGACCGCTTTCTGGGGGATCACGAAACCGGAATTCTATATTAGTTTCCTGTGGCTGCCATGACGTCAGAGGGCTGTCACAGAAATATACAGGGATGCGTCGGATGATGTCAGAGGGTTCTGGTAGAAATAGCTGACCGCATTGTACAGATGCGAGGGGATAGGAGCTTCACCTATACACTTCCTATAGGACTCACGGAAATTCCATGTTAATCTCCCTGTTATTACTATATGTGTATTATACCGACCACACTCCAAGTAATTACATAGAAACCCCGTCGAATTCATAAAAATCGAGATAAAACTGTAGAGATAAAGGTCATCCTCTTAAAATGTGGACATTTTCATAAAGAAATCAGGATCAAACTGTAAAAATCAGGGCCAACCTTCGAAATCCAGGCCAAACCATACAAATACAGACCAAACAGTAGAAATCATGGCCAACATCTAAAAAAAGATAATGATTAAAACATAGAAATCCCGTTGAATTCATAAAAAACCATAACCAAACCATACAAATCCTGACAAACCCCATAAAAATCGTACGCTATGCATAGAAATCCATACAGATTGATCAAAATCAGGGTTAATCCTGAAAATCCTGATCCAACCAAATGACATCGAGACAAAACTATAAAAATCATGACCGGTCCATACAAATCCAGAAAAGATACTATAGAAACCATGACCAATGCATAGAAATTCAGAAGGTTTCTTAGAAATAATAACAAATGCATAGAAATCCAGAAGAATTCATAAAAAATCAGAGCCAACCTTAGAAATCCAGGCCAAACCATAGAATTCGAGACAAAACCATTGAAATTATGACCTTGGAAAAATCATGGCCAGCCTCTAAAAAAATCATGACCGATACACACACATACTTATAAATTCATAAAAATCAAGCCCATAATGTAGAAACTAAGACCATCCTCTTGAAACCCGGACAAATTCATAAAAATCAAGACCAGAGTGTAGAAATCAGGTGTCCAAAAAAAATCGCATAGAAATCATACGCTATGCATAGAAATTCATAGAGATTCATTAAAATCAGGGTCAATCCAAAAAATCGTGATCAAACCAAAAGACATCGAGACAAAACTATAGGAATCATGAGCGGTCCATACAAACCATAAAAATTCCCATAGAAATCATAACCAATGCATAGAAAATTCATAATGATTCATAGAAACTATAGCCAATGTATATCAATCCGGACGAATTCATAAAAATCAGAGTCAATCCTAGAAATCCAGATCAAACCAAAGAATTCAAGACAAAGACGCAGAAATCACGACCAAACTGTAGAAATCATTACTGACCTCTAAAAAAACATGGGTGATACATAGAAATCTCATTGAATTCATAAAAATCAAGACCAAACTGTAGAAATTAAGAACATCCATTTTGGTTCAAAACTAGGTTTCCTTCTAACCAAAGATACACAATTGAATCAAAGAAATGTATTTTGACCCTATGTTATATAATTTCCTTGCAGAAATGGGAGTTCACCCTTAAAAAGTTATATTAAGAGCCATTTCCATGGAAATGGCTCATTTTTGATCCAAAACTAGGCTTTTCTAACCAAAGATACACACTTGAATAAGAGAAATGTATTTTGACCGTATTTCTATAGTTTCCGTGCAAAAATTAGAGTTCACGCTTTAAAAAGTTCTATTAAGAGCTATTACTATGGAAATAGCTCATTTCTGATCCAAAATTTGACTTTTTCTAAACAAAGATACACAATTGAATCAGAGAAATGTATTTTTACCGTACTTTTCATAATTTCCTTGAAAAAATCAGATTTCACAAGTAAAAAGTTATACTAAGAGCTATTTTTATGGAAACAGCTCTATTTTGATCAAAAGCTAGGCTATTTTTAAACAAAGATATAAATCCGAATCAGAGAAACATATTTACACTATATTTTCCACAATTTCGTTGTAAAAATTAGAGTTCGCACATAAAAAAGTTCCATTAATAGCTATTTCTACTGAAATGGCTCAATTTTAATCCCAAGCTAGGTTTTTTCTAACCGTTGTTGTGGACCCTAATCAGGGAAACGTATTTTCACCGTACGTTAAATAGAATTCTTGCAAAAATTGAATGTAATACTTTAAAAAGTCGTGTCACGATCTATTTATATGGAAATGGCTCAGTTTTGATCCAAAATTAAATTTTTTCTAACCAAAGATCAAGAACTAAATCAAATAAATATATTTTTATTGTATTTTCTATACTCTTCTTTCAAAAATTGGAGTTCACACTTAAAATAGTTCTACCAAGAGCTATTTCTATCGAAACGGTTAATTTTTGATCAAAAAGTAGGCTTTTTCTTGCAGTGTCGTTACGGGCTCATATCTACTCATATTACTCATATCTACGTGCTTTTAGCAATTTTACCATCCTTAAGTTCGATATAGCACCAAAAACAGCACTTTTGGTGCCACTTCTTATGTGGAAAAATTTGGAAGTTTTTAACGGAAATACATCGTTTCTTTGAGCCAAGACTATGACCAAGACTATGACTATGACCAAGACTATTTCTTTGAGCCAAGACCATCGTGACAATATACGGCTTCCCCCCCCCCCAACCTTCCTAGCAATCATTTCCAGAGGGCAGGGTTGATATTAGGTGTGAAATTTTTAAGCACTATTGAGGTTTTTCAGAGAGCCCGTAACGACACTGCAAAAAAGCCTAGTTTTGGATCAAAAATGAACCATTTCCATAGAGATAGCTCTTAACGGAACTTTTTTAAGTTTAAACTCCCATTTTCGGAATAAAATTATGGAAAATGCAGTAAAAATACATTTCTGATTCGGTTGTGCATCATTGGTTATAAAAAGTCTACTTTTGGGTCACAACTGACCCATTCCCGTATCAATATCTCTTAATAGAACTTTTTAAAGTGTGAACTCCAATTTTTGGAAGGAAATTATAGAAAATACGGTAAAAATACATTTCTTTGATTCAATTGTGTATCATTGGTTAGAAGGAAACCTAGTTTTGAACCAAAATAGATGTTCTTAATTTCTACAGTTTGGTCTTGATTTTTATGAATTCAACGAGATTTCTATGTATCACCCATGTTTTTTTAGAGGTCGGGTATGATTTCTACAGTTTGGTCGTGATTTCTGCGTCTTTGTCTTGAATTCTTTGGTTTGATCTGGATTTCTAGGATTGACTCTGATTTTTATGAATTCGTCCGGATTGATATACATTGGCTATAGTTTCTATGAATCCTTATGAATTTTATATGCATTGGTTATGATTTCTATGGGAATTTTTTGGGTTTGTATGGACCGCTCATGATTCCTATAGTTTTGTCTCGATGTCTTTTGGTTTGATCAGGATTGACCCTGATTTTAATGAATCTCTATGAATTTCTATGCATAGCGTATGATTTTTATGCGATTTTTTTCTGGACACCTGATTTCTACACTCTGGTCTTGATTTTTATGAATTTGTCCGGGTTTCAAGAGGATGGCCTTAATTTCTACAGTATGGTCTTGATTTTTTATGAATTTATAAGTGTGTCTATGTATCGGTCATGATTTTTTTTTCAGAGGCTGGCCATGATTTCTCCAAGGACATGATTTCTATGGTCTTGTCTCGAATTCTATGGTTTGGCCTGGATTTCTAAGGTTGGCTCTGATTTTTTATGAATTCTTCTGGATTTCTATGCATTGGGTATGGTTTTTATGGGATTTGTCAGGATTTGTATGGTTTGGTTATGGTTTTTTATGAATTCAACGGGATTTCTATGTTATAATCATTATTTTTTTAGATATTGGCCCTGATATAATCAGTTTGGTCTTGAATTCTGTGGTTTGGATTTTTAGGGTTGACCCTGATTTATACAGTTTGATCCTGATTTCTTTATGAATATGTCCACTTTTTAAGAGAATGGCCTATATCTCTACAGTTTGATCTCAATTTTTATGAAGTCGACGGGGTTTCTATGTAATTACTTGGAGTGTGGTCGGTATAATACACATATAGTAATAACAGGGAGATTAACATGGAATTTCCGTGAGTCCTATAGGAAGTGTATAGGTGAAGCTCCTATCCCCTCGCATCTGTACAATGCGGTCAGCTATTTCTACCAGAACCCTCTGACATCATCCGACGCACCCCTGTATATTTCTGTGACAGCCCTCTGACGTCATGGCAGCCACAGGAAAAATAATATAGAATTCCGGTTTCGTGATCCCCCAGAAAGCGGTCTGACAGGTATTGGTTATGCATCGTTACGTCATGTGACACACCCCTTTTCTGAGCATGCATTGTTTCTAGGCAAAATCGTGTCCAAACATATGTCTCCAGGTGGTAAAAGTCATTTTTATTGATCGAGAAGCAGTTTCTTTCTGGAAGTGAGAGTGTCAACATCGAAAAATATTTTACACATGTCCATTATGCTTGTATACTTTGGGCAGTTGAAGATAAACAGCTACTTCGAATAAAAAGAAAGGAGAACTGAACCCATAGCTTATCAGAGAGGTTTATTCTCCATGTTTGTCGTCTTCATCCTTGATGAGATCTAGGCTTTCGTCGGAAATCGGAAAATCCTTTCAAAATTTCCTTCGATTTGCCGGCACCATCAGACACAGTTTGTTAACAATTGAAACTTTTTTCTGGCTTTGAACACCCATCGGAAAAGAGTTGGGCTCGGGAAGCTGCTTTATATTGAATTTCTTCTGAAGAAACAAGCATTGCTCTTACTCTACGTCGAAATCTTGGAGGAATTTCATGCCGCAAAACCCCTTTTCAAAGGTAGCTGCAACAATTGACTTTAACTTTGGTAGGGGTGAATCCTCTTTACCAGGGGTTCTTTTCTTAGATTCCCAATCCCTAAAATCCTTCAATTCTTTTCCAGAAACTCCCTTCCTGCAGTTTGCAACATACTCAACAAAGTGAGAAAAGTCTTAGCGTGACCCCTTTTTTCTCATTTTCGTTTCAATTTTGCCGTGTATGCCAACTGCTGCAGTGTGCGTGTGCCCTTTTGTTAGATACTTTAACGTTATCCTCTTGGACCCTTCTTCTCTGTTGACCATCGTCACAAGAGAAGTATAAAGCACCCAGTTCTTATTCTGATTGGAACAATTGTCCATATAGTTCTTATTCTGACTGGAAGAATATGAATTCCTGGACATCCCTCTCTGCAGTAACTACAGTATAAACGGAATCCATTGTTTTTTTGGCACTCCTGCCCCTCAAAGCTTGGTGCCACAGCGCTCAAAAAGTACGGACTTTTCCTACAGACGCTGCCTCATACTGGTCGACATGGGCAAATGTTTCATTGAAGACAACAAGACGACTAAGGAATATTGCTTCTTTGTACACTGGCAAGTCAGGTAACAGATTCACTTCTTGAAAGTCAACTGCGAGTATACATATTCCAGTTTCCTCACTTTTGGTTGCGTCACGTTGATAGGCATGTGTAGCCTTCCTTGCCTGTTCAATGTGTTCTTGCCAGTTTCGCCTGGAAATTTCAGCATCGTGAGTCTTATTTGCAGTAGCATAAGAAGGTTCCAACTCTCAATTAACCCCTTGATCGCCGCTGTTTTCTTTGCTGCTATCATCGTTCTCCATGAGATTGTACTTTTCACACTCAGGACAAACATCACAACATGCTGGCATCTTTAGCAAAATGTAAATTTCTTTCAACTGACGTCTGGAAGTCTTGTGCGACACAACTGGTACTTGATTCTTAGTAACAAAGTCCCGATGCATCAGATCAACCGTCAAAGAAGATGGAAGATATCTGATGTTTGGTGCATTTTTGCGACGGTAATGTGGCGTAGAGGGTCCAAAAGAAATGATATGATTTTTCACATTCTGAACTACTTCTGGGGGTAGCTTGTTGTGATGATTCTGCCTACCCCTGAAATCCAGTATGCGCTGGCCAACTTGCCCAGTTTTCATCTTCTTGCTCAATTCAGTTAGGTAAGAATCCGATTTAGACCCAAAAGTATTCATGAACAGTTTTTTGTAAACCTCCATCTACACTACCACATTTTTATCTTTCTTCGGAAGGTAGTAGTGTCTAGTTTCATTTTTTCGGTAGACTTAAAACGATTGAGGGTTACTTTCTACCGTCCGTCTTCTTATAAACTCCAGCCTCACACAGCCGGCGAGAAATTTGGTTCTTGGTGCATAGCCTTCTTTCCAAAAACTTTCCCAGATTTCTTGTCTTGTCCCAATATCAAGCTCTTTACATTTCTTTTTACATGTTATATCAAAGTGGTTTTCAATAAAAGTATGCTTGCCCTTATCATTGTCTTTTTTTGCCTCTTCACTTCTGTTTCTTTTTCTTCTGTAGGGCTCCGTAATCACATTTTCTTGTTGTTCAATACAGCATATTTTTTGATTTGTGTTACAATTTACTTACACAATTCCTCGCTTTTTTATATTTTTGTTCTCGTATTTCTTGACTGTTTCCTTGCAGCTGATCTCTACCAGTACTATAATCGGCTCTGTTTTCCTCAGAACTACTGGCATTCCGCAAAACTTCACTATCACTGATCTGTTTATTAGCAACAAGAGTTTCATTCAGTGTACTGCATGGCATGTCAAATGGCACAAATGTCTCTAGTTCAAAGACATCATCAGTGAAAAATGATTGCAATTCATGAAACACTAGAAGTTCAGACTTATTAACAGAAGGGTCTTTGTCAATCTGGGTGTCTTCGTAAGCTGTCGTCTGCTCAGCTGCGCTTCTTACAGCAATAGGTTGTCCGACGACTACATCACTGACTAAATTACTGACTAAATTATGCTAATTACTTGAAATACTTTCTTTAGGTCTAGGAGGCATGGTCAAGGTATCAAGTCACCTTATTTCTTAAGAAAATCCTAAGTTTCTTAAAATAACCAAACATCCAATAGTAACATGGTAACAAGCTGTAGTTAAAGAATAATTCATCTCAGTTGAAACCGAAATTTTAAAAGTCCACCATAATCCCTGGGGTGAGGATTGAAGTTACGCAATTTGTACATTGCTAGTATATTGTATTTTTTATTAGGAAACATATGAATGTTTTATGCAGGAGAACATTTTAAGGGGGGATTTTTCATGGGAAGGAAACATTACCAGGGTGAATTTTCCAAGGGAATTTATAAACGGGAGGGGGTATTTACTGGCATGATTGGTAAAACGGTCGAAAATTAAATAAAAAAAAAACAAGTTTCTTTACCTGAAAGAAAGGAATAGCCTTAAAAGTTGAAACAAACAGAAATTATTCTGTATATGAGGGGATGCTGTCTTTTCTTCAACTCTCGCTCTTACGCTAAAGTTTGACTTTTTGACACAATTCTTAACATGAAAGACAGGAATATCCTGTCTTTTTTTCAACTCTTGCTCTTTCCGCTAAAATTGAACTTTTTGTCCAAATTCGTTAAGAATGGTAGGTCGAACACAGAGGCAATTGAATTTGGATTATAAGTCATTTTTAAAGACTTGAGCATAAAAAGTGAGACCCGAGGAACGGGCAGCCTCCCGCATATACGGAATAATTTATGTACGTTTCAGATTTTAATGTTTCTCAGTACTTTCAGCTGATTTTTTTTTTTATTATTATTTAATTTTACTTGGGAAGTTGGTTGGATTATAAACAGGTGCGTTTAATGACCACTTTGAAAGGGCTAAATTCTACTTGAATCATGCTAATTACTTGAAATACGCAGTTAGGTTTAAGAAGCCCAGTTGAGATACCGAATCACCTTATTTTTCAAAAAAATCCTAATTTTTTTTTAAATAAATGAAAAATCGTCTGCATTTAAGTGGATGGGGTTGATGGCTTCTCAGAGACGATCAAAATGGCAAGTTACTTGAAAAAACCTAGAGTAATAAAATTTATTGCAGTCACGTTATGAGATGCCTTCTTTTTCCTAATTAAATAAAAAAAAAACAAGTTTTTTTTAACTGAAAGTAAGTAGCGACATTAAAACTTAAAATGAACAGAAATTAGTCCGTATATGAAAGGGGCTGTTACCTCCTCAGCGCCTCGCTCTTTATGCTAAATTTTTTTATTGCTTTTGAAAATAAAGTTGTGAGACAGAGTCAAACTTTAGCGTAAAGATCGAGGCGTTAAGGAGGGGACAGCCCCTTTCATATACGGAATAATTTCTGTTCGTTTTAAGTTTTAATGTCGCTCCTTACTTTTAGTTAAAAAAAACTTGTTTTTTTATCTAATTTCCAAACGTTTTTGAATTAATGCAGGTTTTGATTTTGGCTCACCGTACATGAATAACTAAAACAAAATTCGTGTATAAATTTTACATTTTTTGGCTAAATGACTTTCTCGAAACTTGTTTAATTTTATTTACGAGCGTTTTATTAGTAATAAATATACGCAACTTACGAATTAACTTACGTAGCGAACTTCTATATTCGTATATTTTTATTATGTATATTAGAGGGTTGTTCCCCTAGTCAATACCTTGCTCTTTACGGTAAAGTTCGATTTTTTCCAATTCTTTAAGAATGGCCCTTTAATCACAAAGGCTGTTAATTAGAATAAATAGTTCTTATGAAAGTACTAAGAAAACTTCAGCGTAAAGAGCGAGGTATTGACTAGGGGGTGAACCCGATCATACACGTAATAGTTTCTATTCGTTTTAACTTTTGATGCGGAAAAGTTTTCAGTTGAAAAGTTTTTCAACTGAAAACTTTTTTTTTATTTAATTTCTGATCCTTTTTCAAAAATAATGCTGGGAATTTCGGCGCACCCTTCATAGCAATGTCCCTAGCCCCATGAAAAATTTCTCCATATAAAGATCCTCCCACTTAACCCCCGACCCACCCACTCCCAGTACCATAAAAAAAACCTGAAAACATGTTTATACTTCCCAGTAACCAAAACTATATGCAAACACTGGGCAAAATCCATAACTTGCAGTACTTCCCCCAGGGACTCTGGGGGATTAAATCATCCTCAAAGATATAGTTATTACATTTTTAAACCATGCTGAACAAAATGGCTATCTAAAAATTTTGATCGGGTGATCTTTGGAAATAAATTAAATAAAAATAAAACAAGTTTTTTAAACTGAAAGTAAGGAGCGACATTAAAACTTAAAACGACCAGAAATTACTCCGTATATGAAAGGGGCTGTGCCCTCCTCAACGACTCGCTCTTTACGCTAAAGTTTTTTATTGTTTTTAAAAATAAAGTTGTTAGACAGAGTCAAACTTTAGCGTAAAGAGCGAGTCGTTGAGGAGGGGACAGCCCCTTTCATATACGGAATAATTTCCGTTTGTTTTAAGTTTTAATGTCACTCCTTACTTTCATTTTAAAAAACTTGTTTTTTTTATTTAATTTCTGATCGTTTTTTAGTTAATGCAGCTTTTATTTTGGCTCGCCGTCATTGAATAAGTAAACACAATTTGCATAAAAATTTTATTTTTCTTTTGCTAAATGGCTGTCTCTAAATTTGGTTCTGACGTAATTTACAAATTAACTTACGTAACGAACTTCTATATTCGTATATTTTTCTTCTGGCAAAAAATAAAAAGTTGCAGATTTTTCCAGATATGAGTTTGAAACCTATGTTATAGGGTTTTCTGATACGCTGAATCTGACGGTGTGATTTTCATTAAAAAATTTTCACTTTTAGGGGATGTTTCCCCCTCTTTAAAAATCAGGTGAGTTTTCTGAGGCTCGTAGCCATTGATGAGTAATACAAAAATTAACAATATCATATATTTAGAATTTGCATTATAAGCCCATTCTTTTAATTAAGTTTTTGACATCACTGTTCCGTTTTTAAATGTTTCGCTTACTATTGAGCCGTATTGCTTGTTTTTCTTATTCTTTTTTTTTTTATTAAGTATATGTTATTACGTATATTATGGGGTTCTACCCTTTGTAAATAACACGCTCTTTAAGTTAAAAGTTAAAAAAAATTTAATTCACAAACCCCTGAATCACAAAGGCCGTTTAATTAGAATAGATAGCTCTTTTGAAAGAACTAAAAAAAACTGCAGCATAAAGAGTGAGGTATTGACTTGGGGGAGACCCCCCTCATATACGTAATAATTTCTGTTCATTTTAAGTTATAATGTTGCTTCTTACTTTCAGTTGAAAGTTCTTGTTTTTTTTAATTTAATTTCTGATCGTTTTTTAAATTATGCTTGGAAATCCGGCGCCACCTTCATAGAAATTTCCCTTACCCCAAAGAAACTTCCTCCACGGAAAGATTCTCCCGAGTAACCCCCTCCTCCAGCCCCCCGCCCCCCCCCCCAGAAAAAATTCTTCCGGAAAATGTCTGTATACTTCCCAATAACCAATACAATATGTAAGCAATGGACAAAGTTCATAACTTGCAGCCCTTCCCATGGGAACTGTGGAGAGTTAAGTCATCGTAAAAGACATATTTATTAGATTTTCGACTATGCTAAACACAATGGCTATCTCAAAATTTTAATTAGGTGAATTTGAGAAAAAAATGAGCGTGGGAGGGGGCCTATTTGCCCTCCAATTTGCTTTGATCACTTAAAAAGGGAACTCGAACTTTTAATTTTCGTTCCAATGAGCCCTCCTACGATACTATTGGATCACTGGGTCACTACGATTACCCCTGGAGAAAAAAAAAAAAAACAAATAAACACGCATCCGTGATCTTTCTTCTGGCAAAAAATGCAAAATTCCATATTTTTGTAGATAGGAGCTTGAAACCTCTGCAGTAGGGTTATCTGATACGTTGAATATGACGTTGTGAATTTCATTAAGGTTCTATAATTTTTAGGGGGTCTTTCTCTCTTGTTTTGAAAATCAGCCAAATTTTCTCAGGCACGTAACTTTTGATGGGTAAGATTAAACTTGATGAAACTTATATTTTTGAAATCAGAATTAAAATCTAATTCTTTTGATGTATCTACTGGTACCAAAATTCTGTTTTTTAGAGTTTCGGTTACCATTGAGCCGGGTCGCTCCTTACTTACAGTTCGTTACCACGAACTGTTTGATGAGCGTGCAAGGGGGCCTAGTTGCCCTCCATTATTTTTGGTCACTTAAAAAGGACACTAGAACTTTTAATTTCAGTTTGAATTAGCCCTTTCGCGATATTTTAGGACCACTGGGTCGATACGATCCCCCCTGGGGGGAAAAAAACAACAAATAAACACGCATCCGTGATCTTTCTTCCCGCAAAAAAAAAATACTTAATTCCACATTTTTGCAGATAGGAGCTTGAAACCTCTACAGTAGGGTACTCTGATACGCTTAATTTGATGGTTTGATTTTCATAAGGTTCTATGACTTTTAGGGGTTGGATTCTCCTTTTTTCGAAAATAAGGTAAATTTTCTCAGGCACGTAATTTTTGATGGGTAAGAATTGAAGAACAAGACTTTTGATGGGTAAGACTTGAAACTTGATGAAACTTATATATTTGAAATCAGCATAAGAATCTGATTCTTTTGATGTATCTATTGGTATCAAAATTCGGTTTTAAAGAGTTTCGGTTACTATTGAGCCGGGTTACTCCCTACTTACAGTTCGTTACCACGAACTGTTTGATTGTACCATTTTCTTTGAATTCCCCTTTTATTTTCTTCTGTCTTTCAGTTCTCTTCTCTGTATTTCTTATTTTTTAGTTCTTGTGTATCGACAAAAAGATTGATTACTTATAGCCTTAATATAAGCATATAATAAATAATCTGAAATTTTTTATTTGGAATCAGAAGTAAATAAAAATATCAATATTATTTACTTAGAATACTAAACATAATGCAATAAACACAAAAACATTTAGAGCTGGGATGCCACTAACAACAATGGCAGGATGAGCATAAAAGGCCTTCCCTAATTTCAAGGACAGGCCAAAAATCCTTTCAAAAATTCTAATACGAACTCGAAGGATTTAAACTTCAGTGTATGGCTCATCTAGGCATGAACAAAGAAAACAGTTTTTTTTAGGCGGATTGATTAAAAAAAAACAAAAAAAAACAAGCAATTTCTACAAAAAGAGAGAAAGTTAAGAAGATGATTAAACAAATTTGGGCGGGCGCTTCCCAAAACCTCTACACATGTACAAGTGCCAGATCTCGGTTATTGTTTAAGCTATACGAAAATAGGACCCCTGATTTCATCTTTAAGAAGTGCTTAGATATTTCGGATCTTTTTGTGCCACTTTTTGTGCATCACTTTTTGTGCCAGTAGTGTCGGAATCAAAACATTCAATATTTTCTCCTGTATCCTCTCTCTTTGATTTTGTTTGTTCGGTTGCTGCTTTATTCCATGGCTGTTCTTCACCGGACGCAAAAATGAGGAAGAACACAGCGTCAAACGCAAGAACAATAGCAGCCATTAGAAAAACAATTTGCCAGGCTTCTATTGTTTGCTGAAATAAAAAGTTATGATGTAACTAATAGTTTTGAACTGTTCAAATGATTTGTTATTGGTACTACTATAAAAAACTCACTGCAACAATAAGCTGCCTAAGGCCAACACAGCTACGTAAGTTTCTCCTCTATTTCATCTATTCAAAGCCTCCCTCTTTTCATCCTCCCAAGAAGTTCCTATTTTCCTTAAACCTTTCTTTTCCCTTAAAGTTTTTTTTTGCCCTAGACGGTTGGCCAAATAATTTAATATTTATAAAACAATTTACAACTAAAGCAACAATTTATTACAAATGATTACAATTTACAACTAGTAATTTACTATAAATCTATAAGAAAAAGAAAATTCTCTATTCGCAAAACATTTTTGACCCTGCTTTATAACAGAAATAAGCAACTGCTAAAAGACAAATGAATGTAGACTCCAAGTGTTTAGCATTTTCTAGCACGAAAGATTTAATAATTTTAATCCATCTTCTCTTTCTCCATGAGGGTACATATCATGGGTGCTGTAGGGTGTCAAGGCAAGGGAAGCCATCAACCTTTATCTTATACAAAGTGATTATGAGGAAATCACAGGAAGGAGATCCAAAACTTACGGTATTGCTTAATAGAACTGAAATTTAAGGGTTCCTATCTTACTTTTGATAAGTAGGCTACTGCTTTGTCTATTTTTTGTAAATACTTTTCTTGTTTCATTTTTATACACGTTTATTTTACTTGACAAGCTTTTTTCATTACCTTGAAAAGAAATATCAATGTTTTGCTACCAGTCAAAAACCAGACAGAGGGCGTTGAAATATTAATCGTTTCTTTTCTGCGTTAGCAAAAAGTATTATGTACATGAAAGTATAATTAACTACTTCAAGAAGTTTAATTAATAAAAAAAACAAGCTTTTTCAACTAAACGAAAGATGCAAGTTTAAAACTTAAAACGAACAGAAATTATTCCATAAATAGATTCTGACCCCTCCTCAGCTATTTACTAGTTAAGCTAAACATTTTAACTTCTTTAAAAAAGCTTCTTTTTCAATTTAATGGCTCTTGTGTTTCAGCAAGACAACTTTCGAGTAAATAACGAAGAGTTAAGATATGGAAAGCTTCCCTCCCCCCTCATACAAAGTATACTTTCAGTTCGTTTAAGTTTTAGAGTTGCTCCTTACTTTCAGTTGGAAACATTTTTTTATTTTAAAAAATTTAATTATATGATCATTTATCAAATCATTCCCAGAACTAGCCCAGATATAATGCAGGACACCGGCCTCTTAGACCTCTTTGGTCAAAAATAGGAAAAAAAATTCAAACCCAAACAAAGGGTATATCTCCCATTTGCATCAACGAGAAGGATTATCCCCCATTAATACCCCCGTCAAAAAAAGAATATAGGCAAGGGGCATCAACCCAATTCTCAAATAGCGAAAACCTCCTCACTAATATGTGCCTCCTTATGCTCAACATGTTTGCCCTGGAAAAAGTCATTCTGCCATCCCAGTTAAAGTCAGATATTGCCATTGAGATAGCCTCAACCTATCTCTCAAAAGAAATACTTGCCCAGGCTGAAGCTCGCTTCACCCAAATTATGAATAAGTTCCAGCCATCCTGTTCAGCTCAGATCCCAAAACACTGGCCATTGACAGGGGGCTGTCAGCCCAACTAACTGTTCCCCTGTCTTCGTCCATTGTTTATCCCAATAATTTATAAAATTCAATCAATATTTTTTCCAGCTCAAATGTTTCATAACACAACGTAAGTAAGGATAAAGATGAGAAATCGTTAAGCCAGGTGAGCACGAATGTAGACTGCATTACTAACCTAACCTGCCTGAAATAAAAATTCTCCTTGATAGCAGTAGTATGTTAACTTATACTTTGCTTGCCCCCCCGTACCGGACCGGTTTCTGGTGGGTATAGTCTGGTTTGGTAGGTACAATCTGGTTAGGTGGGTATAATCTGGTTTGGTTCAAGTTTTTCTGACACAATTTACCGGATTTCTAATTCAGGGTATACATGACCGGCGCGTCTTGTTTAGCTGCCAATATAATCAATTATTTTATTCCAGTTTTTCTAAACCAGTATTGTCTAGAACTTAATTTACGTAGACAATGAACGATATTAATTAATGTTTTGAATAATAGGAGTGAGAATTATTCTAATTAGTGATTGGATTGTATGATGGTGGAGAAAAAAAAGGATTAAACTGATTAACAGTTAAGGTAACCCCGAAGGGGTTGTTAACTCAGGTAATTTGTTACTTGAACTAGCTTTACCTCTCCGATGTGGTCTGTATAATACACAAGTAACGTTTGAAAAGTATCTCCAATTTGAAATAGGATCTAACGTCCCCTTCGTTCCCCCATTTCTGAGGGGAAGGGGAGGGTAGGAGAGGGGGAGGTGGAGTCAATTTTGGAGTCATTTGTGTTAAATAAAAATGTTGAATCTGGAAAATGAAAAAATAAGTATTTAAACAAAATGTACGATGCTGCTAATTAAGGAATAGTAGAATACACTCAGAGTTGTTTGCATGGGGGGCATGTCTGTGTCTCTTTGAGCTGTTTGTGTCTCTTGAGGGTGTGTGTGTCTCTTTGGGCTGTGTGTCTCTTTGAGCTGTTTGAGTCTTTTTGGTCTGTTTGTGTGTATCTTTGGGCTGTTTGAGTCTTTTTGGTCTGTGTTTGTCTCTTTGGGCTGTTTGTGTCTCTTTGGGCTGTGTGTGTTTCTTTGGGCTTTGTGTGTCTCTTTGAGCTGTGTGTCTCGTTGGACTGTTTGAGTCTTTTTGATCTGTTTATGTCTCTTTGGACTGTTTGAGTCTTTTTTGGGATGTGTTTGTCTCTTTGGGCTTGTGTCTCTTTGGGATGTTTGTGTTTTTTTGGGCTATGTGTGTCTCTTTGGGGTATTTGAGTCATTTTGTTTTGTGTGTCTTTATTTTGGATGTTTGTGTCTCTTAGGGGTCGTGTGTGCAACTTTGGGCTATGTGTGTCTCTTTGTGGAGTTTGAATCTTTTGTTCTGTATGTGTCTGTATGAGCGTTTTTTGTCTCTTTGGGCTGTGTTTGTGTCTCTTTGGGCTTTGTGTGTCTCTTCGGGCTGTGTTTGTCTGTTTAGCCTGTGTATGTGTCTCTTCGGTCTGTGTATGTCTCTTTAGGCTGTGTGTCTCTTTGGGCAGTTTGATTCTTTTTTGTCTGTGTATGTATCTTTTGGCTTTTTTGTGTCGATTCGGGCTGTGTGTGTCTCTGTTGGCTGTGTTCGTCTCTTTGGGCCGCGTGCATCTCTTTGAGCTGTATGTGTCTCTTGGGATGTTTGAGTCATTTTGGTCTGTGTGTGTGTTTCTTTTGGTTGTTTGTGTCTCTTAGAGGCCATGTGTGTCTCTTTGGGCAATGTGTGTCTCTTTGGGGTGTTCGTATCTTTTTGGTATGTATGTGTCTGTATGGGAGTGTTTTTTGTATTTTGGGTGGTTGGGTGTGTCTTTTTGGGATTTTTTTTTCTATTAGGTCGGTGTGTCTGTGTCTTTATCCTGTGTGTGTCTCTTTTGGCTGTGTGTGTCTCTTTATGCTGTGTGTCTCTTTGGGCAGTTTGAATCTTTATGGTCTGTGTGTGCCTCTTTTGGCTGTTTATGTCGTTTTGGGCTTTTTGGATTTTTGTGTCGTTTTGGGCTTTGTATGTCTTTGTTGGATGTGTGTGTCTCTTTGGCTCGCGTGCATCTTTTTCAGCTTTATATGTCTCGTAGTATTTTTTATTCTTTTTGGTCTGTGTGTGTTTCGAGTGTCTGTGTTTGTCTCTTAAAGGACGTGTGTATCTCTTTTTGAAATGCATATCGCTTTGGGATATTTGAATCTTTTCGGTCTGTAAGCGTTTGTATGAATGTTTTTTGTCTCTTTGGGCTGTGTGTGTGTGTCTCGTTGTGCTGTGTGTGTCTCTTTGTTCTTCGTATAGGTCTCTTAGGCCTGTTTGTGTCTCTTTAAGAAGTTGTTGTATCTTTAGTCTGTGTGTATGTTCGGGCAATTTGAATCCGCATGGTCTGTGTTTGACTCTTTTTGCCGTGTGTTTTGATTTGGGCTTTTTGTGTATCTGTTGTATGTGTGCGTCTCTTTGTGCCGTGTATGTCTCTTTGAGCTGTATTTGTCTATTTGGGCTGTGTGTGTCTCTTTTTGATGTGTGTGTCTCTTTAGGCTGTGTGTGTCTCGTTGGACTGTGTGTCTGTTTGGGGTGTCTGATTCTTTTTGGTCTGTATGTGTCTCTTTGGGCTGTTTGAGTCTTTTAGGTCTGTGTTTGTCTCTTTGGGTCGTATTTCTCTTTGGGCTGTCTGTGTCTCTTTGAGCTGTTTGTGTCTCGTGGGGCTGTGTGTGTCCCTTTTGGGTGTGTGTCTGTTTGAGCTGTTTGAGTATTTTTAGTCTGTTTGTGTGTCTCTTTGGGCTGTTTGAGTCTTTTTGGTCTGTGTCTGTCTCTTTGGGCTGTTTGTGTATATTTGGGCTGTTTTTTTTTCTTTTTTCTTTGTGCGTCTCTTTGTGCTCTTTGTCTCGTTGGACTGTTTGAGTCTTTTTGATCTGTTTGTGTCTCTTTGGGCTGTTTGAGTTTTTTTTGGGCTGTGTTTGTCTCTTTGGGCTGATTGTGTCTCTTTGGGGCTGTTTGTGTTTCTTTGGGGCTGTTTGTGTTTCTTTGGGCTGTTTGAGTTATTTTGGTCTGTGTTTATTTCTTTTGACTGTTTGTGTCTCTTAGGAGTCATGTGTGTCTCTTTGGGCTATGTTTGTCTCTTTGGGGTGTTTGAATCTTTTTGGTCTGTATGTGTCCCTTTGGGCTTTGTGTGTCTCTTCGGGCTGTTTGTGTCTCTTTAGCCCTTGTGTGTCTCTTTGGGCTGTTTGTGTTTCTTTGGGCTATGTGTGTCTCTTTGGGATGTTTGAGTCATTTTGCTCTTTGTGTGTTTCTTTCGGCTGTTTGTGTCTCTTAGGAGCCATGTGTGTCTCTTTGAGCTTTTTTGGGGTGTCTGAGTCTTTTTGGTCTGTATGTGTCTCTTTGTGATGTTTGATTAGTTTTTGTCGTTTTGTGTCTATTGGTGGTTTTTGTCTCTTTTTTCTGTCTTTGACTCTTTTAGCTGTATTTGTCTATCTTTTGTTTGCTTGTCGCTTTGTTCTGTGTGTCTAGTTTTTCTGTTTGTGCCTTTTTGGTCTGTGTGTGTGTCTCTTTGGGCTATTTGAGTCTGTTTGGTCTGTGTTAGTCTCTTTGGGTTGTTTATGTCTCTTCGGGCTGTGCGTGTTTCTTTGGGCTTTGTATGTCGCTTTGGGCTGTGTGTCAATACGTTTAAGAAATAAATATCTTTAAGCTTAACCCGTCTTTATTCTTTAGAATAGTTCTATTGTAAGCAAGTAACAAACTCTTTCCTGAAGTCACCTCTTGGATACACAATGCAGAAACTTCATTTAAGAAACTATGAAAAAATTGTAAGTAAGTAAGTAACAAATTCTTTCTTGAAGTCACCTCTTGGATACACAATAAAGAAATTTCATTAAAGAAATTTTGAAAATATTGTAAGTAAGTAGAGTCTTTTTGGTCTGTGTTTGTCTCTTTGGCTGTTTGTGTTTCTCTGAGCTGTGTGTGTTTCTTTTGGTTTATTGCGTCTAATTTGGCTGTATGTCAATAAGCTAAAACAATACATATCTTTAATCTTAACCCGTTTTTATTCTTAAAAATAGTTATATTGTACGTAAGCAACAAAATCTTTCCGGTATTAACACCTTAACTAAACAGAACATAAACCTCCTTTAAGAAATTGTGAAAAAATTGTTTGCAAGCTAGCAACAAACTCTTCCTTGAAGTCAACTCTTTGATACAAACCCTTAACTTTTTTCAAGACTTAGATATGAGATGCAGACCTTTAATTTAAGAAATTATGAAGAGATTATCTGTAAGTAACAATTTTTTTCTTGAAGTCAACTCTTGGATACACAATAGGGAAATTTCATTCAAGAGATTATGAAAATATTTTTAAGTAAGTAACAAACTCTTTTTGTTTTCACCTCTTGGATATACAGTACAGATACTTCATTCAAGAAATTATGAAAAAATCGCAAGTAAGTAACTTTTTTTTCTCTCTTTATCACAAACAATTTTCACTTAGCTACACGATATAGAAATTCAATTCAAGAAATTATGAGAAAATTATCAGTAAGTAACAATTTCTTTTTTGAAGTCAACTCTTGGATACACAAAATGGAAATTTCATTCAAGAATTTCTTGACTTAGATACACGATGTAGAAATTTAATTCAAGAATCTAGGAAAAATTCTCAGTAAGTAAAAATTTATTTCTTGAAGTCAGCTCTTCGATACACAATACGGAAATTTCATTTAAGAAATTATGAAAAAATTGTAAGCAAGCAACAAACTCTTTCCTGAAGTCACCTCTTAGATACACAATACAGAAATTTCATTAAAGAAACTATGAAAAAATTGTAAGTAAGTAACAAATTCTTTCTTGGAGTCACCTCTTGGATACACAATACAGAAATTTCATTAAAGAAATTATGAAAAAATTGTAAGTAAGTAGCAAATTCTTTCTTGAATTCACCTGCTGGATAAACGAAAAGACATTTCTTTCAAGAAATTATGACAAAATTCTAAGTAAGTAACAAACTCTTAATTGTTTTCACGACTTAGATATACGACGTAGAAACTTAATTCAAGAAATTATGAAGAAATTCTCAGGAAGTAACAATTTCTTTCTTGAAGTCAACTCTTGGATACACAATACGGAAATTTCATTCAAGAAATTATGAAAATATTTGTAAGTAAGTAACAAACTTTTTTTTGATTTCCCCTCTTGGATATACAGTACAGATACTTCATTCAAGAAATTATGAAAAAATCGCAAATAAGTAACTTTTTTTCTCTTTATCACAAACAATTTTCACTTAGCTACACGATGTAGAAATTTTATTCAAGAAATTATGAAAAAATTCTCAGTAAGTAACAATTTCTTTTTTGAAGTCAACTCTTGGATACACAATACGGAAATTTCATAACTTTTTTTTCTTTTTCTCTTTATCACAAACAATTTTCACTTAGCTACACGATATCCAAAAAGTTGGGTTGATCTAGGTTCACTTAGAGTGGCGCGCCACTCTAAGTGAACCTAGATCAACCCAACTTTTTTGATATCTCTCTCACTATGACTTTGTTTGTGTGTCGTATCAAATTTCGACTGCACGATTTTGGAAAAACGAGGCGTGAGAGGCGGCGTAGTTACCATCCAATCATTTTAACATCAAAATTCAAACGGTCAAAAATAGAGGCTGTTTCCAAGGATTTAGCTAAAAAACCAGTCTGGTTGAAAACGTGGAGTTTTCGTACTGCTCACTTTTTTGCAATGTGTAGGAAGCGGTGGGGAATCCCCGCTCATTTCGAAAGGTGCCAAGGAAAGGCAAGCAAATAGCATGTAGTTTCAAAACGTGTTTAATCGCGTTTCTTGAATGAAGTATCTGTACTGTATCTTCAAGAGGTGAAATCAATAAAGAGCTTGTTACTTACTTACAAATATTTTCATAATTTCTTGAATGAAATTTACGTATTGTGTATCCAAGAGTAGACTTCAAGAAAGAAATTGTTACTTACTGGGAATTTTTTCATAATTTCTTGAATTAAATTTCTACATCGTGTGGGCTAAGTGAAAATTGTTTGTCATAAAGAGAAAAAGAAAAAAAAAGTTATTAAATTTCCGTATTGTGTATCCAAGAGTTGACTTCAAGAAAGAAATTGTTACTTACTGAGAATTTTTTCATAATTTCTTGAATTAAATTTCTACATCGTGTAGCTAAGTGAAAATTGTTTGTAATAAAGAGAAAAAAAGTTACTTACTTACAATTTTTTCATAATTTCTTGAATGAAGTATCTGTACTGTATATCCAAGAGGTGAAATAAAAAAAAAGAGTTTGTTACTTACTTACAAATATTTTTATAATTTATGGAATGAAATTTCCGTATTGTGTATCCAAGAGTTGACTTCAAGAAAGAAATTGTTACTTACTGAGAATTTCTTCATGATTTCTTGAATTAAATTTCTACGTCGTATATCTAAGTCATGAAAACAATTAAGAGTTTGTTGCTTTCTTAGAATTTTGTCATAATTTCTTGAACGAAATGTCTTTTCGTTTATCCAGCAGGTGAATTCAAGAAAGAATTTGCTACTCACTTACAATTTTTTCATAATTTCTTTAATGAAATTTCTGTATTGTGTATCCAAGAGGTGACTTCAAGAAAGAATTTGTTACTTACTTACAATTTTTTCATAGTTTCTTAAATGAAGTTTCTGCATTGTGTATCCAAGAAGTGACTTCAGGAAAGAGTTTGTTACTTGCTTACAATTTTTTCATAATTTCTTAAATGAAATTTCCGTATTGTGTATCCAAGAGTTGACTTCCAGAAAGAAATTGTTACTTACTGAGAATTTTTTCCTAATTTCTTGAATTAAATTTCTACATCGTGTATCTATGTCATGAAATTCTTGAATGAAATTTCCATATTGTGTATCCAAGAGTTGACTTCAAGAAAGAAATTGCTGATTACTGATAATTTTCTCATAATCTCTTGAATTCAATTTCTATATCGTGTAGCTAAGTGAAACTTGTTTGATATAAAGAGAAAAAAAAAGTTACTGAATTGCGATTTTTTAACAATTTATTGAATGAAGTATATTTAACGTATATCAAGTAGTTGAAATAAATAAATATTTTGTTAATTACTTAAAAATATTTTAATAATTTCTTGAATGAAATTTCCGTATTGGGTATCCAAGAGTTGACTTCAAGAAAGAAATTGTTACTTACTGAGAATTTCTTCATAATTTCTTGAATTAAATTTCTAGATCGTATATCTAAGTCGTGAAAACAATTAAGAGTTTGTATCCAAGAGCTGACTTCAAGAAAAAATTTGTTACTTACTTACTTACAATTTTTTCTTAGTTTCTTAAATGAAGTTTCTCCATTGTGTATCCAAGAGGTGACTTCAGGAAAGAGTTTGTTACTTGCTTACAATAGAATTATTCTAAAGAATAAAGACGGGTTAAGCTTATAGATATTTATTGCTTAAACGTATTGACACACACCCCAAACAGACGCACAAAGCCCAAAGAAACACACACAGCCCAAAGAGACACAAACAGCCCAAAGAGACAAACACAGACCAAAAAGACTCTACTTACTTACAATTTTTTCAAAATATCTTTAATGAAATTTCTGTATTGTGTATCCAAGAGGTGACTTCAAGAAAGAATTTGTTACTTACTTACGTACAATTTTTTCATAGTTTCTTAAATGAAGTTTCTGCATTGTGTATCCAAGAGGTGACTTCAGGAAAGAGTTTGTTACTTGCTTACAATCGAACTATTCTAAAGAATAAAGACGGGTTAAGCTTAAAGATATTTATTGCTTAAACGTATTGACACACAGCTTAAAGAGAAAAACGCAGCCCCAAGAAATGCAAACGTCGCACAAAAACACAATCACCCTAAACAGACACTCACAGACCCGAAAGATTCAATCAGCCTAAATAGACACCCACACAGAACACAAAGACTCAAACACCCCAAAAAGGCACACACCCCAAAGAGCCACACACAGCCTCAAGAGACACAAACAGCTCAAAGAGACACAGACAGCCAAAAGAGAAACACAACCCAAAGAGACAAACACAGACCAAAAAGACTCAAACAGCCCAAAGAGACAAACAAACAGACCAAAAAGACTCAGACACTCCAAAAAAGCTCAAAGAGAAACACATGACTCCTTAGAGATACAAACAGACGAAAGAAACACACAAAGAGCAAAATGACTCAAAAACCCCAAAAAGACACATATAGCCCAAAGAAACAAAAACAGCCCAAAGAGACACACACAGTCAAAAGAGACAAAGAGAGCCTGAATAGAAACACACATCCCAAAGAGACGCATACAGACCAAAAAGATTCAAACACCTCAAAGAGACACACATAGCCCAAAGAGACACACATGACTCCTAAGAGACACAAACAGTCAAAAGAAATAAACACAGACCAAAATAACTCAAACAGCCCAAAGAGACACACACAGCTCAAAGAAACACAAACAGCCCAAAGAGACACAAACAGCCCAAAGAGACAAACACAGCCCAAAAAAGACTCAAACAGACCAAATTGACACAAACAGATCAAAAAGACTCAAACAGTACAACGAGACAAACATCACTCATAGACGATAATAGCAACCTTAAACACACACAGAACACATACAAAAACCTAGACCAAAGAGAAACCAACAGAACAAAAAGACTCAAACAAGCCAAAAAGACACACAAACAGACTAAAAAGATACACGGAGCCCAAAGATACATGTAGATACCACGGACCTAAACAGCAAAAAGAGACACAAACAGCTCAAAGAGACACACACAGCCCAAAGAGACACACAACCCCAAGAGACAAACACAGAGCTAAAAGACTCAAACAGCCCACAGAGACACATACAGACCAACAAGACTCAGACACCCCAAAAAGACACACAGTCCAACGAGACACACACAGCCAAAAGAGACACACACATGACAAAGAGACACCCACCGCCAAATGAGACACATACAGTTCAAAGAGACGTACACGGCCCAAAGAGACGCACACATCCAACAGAGAGACACAAAGCCCAAAACGACACAAACAGCCAAAAGAGTCACACACAGACCATAAATATTCAAACTTCCCAAATAGATATACAGCCTAAAGAGACACACACAGCCCAAAGAGACACACACAGGCTAAAGAGACATACACACAGACCTAAGAGAAACACAAAGCCCAAAGAGACACACACACACAGCCAAAAGACACAAAACACGCCCATACAGAAACATAAATACCAAAAAGATTCAAACACCCCAAAGAGACACACATTGCCCAAAGAGACACACTTGGCCTCTAAGAGACACAAACAGCAAAAAGAAACACACAAATACAAAAATGACTCAAACATCCCAATAGAATCATACAGCTAAAAGAGATGCACGCGGCCAAAAGAGACGCACACATCAAACAGAGACACACAAAGCCCAAAACGACACAAAAAGCCAAAAAGCCCAAAACGACATAAACAGCCAAAAGAGACACACACAGACCATAAGGATTCAAACTGCCCAAAGAGACACACAGCATAAAGAGACGCACATCGGAAAAAGACACACACACTGGCTAAATATAAATACACCCAGTCCGAAGAGACAAAAAACCCCAAAAGACACACAAACAAACATCCAAAACACACAAAAAACGCCCATACAGACACATACATACCAAAAAGATTCAAACACCCCAAAGAGAAACACATTGCCCAAAGAGACACACATGGCCACTAAGAGACACAAACAGCCAAAAGAAACACAAACACAGACCAAAATGACTCAAACATCCCAAGAGACACATACAGCTCAAAGAGATGCACGCGGCCAAAAGAGACGCACACATCCAACAGAGACACACAAAGCCCAAAACGACAAAAAAAGCCAAAAGAGACTCACACAGACCAAAAAGATTCAAATTGCCCAAAGAGACATACAGCCTAAAGAGACACACACAGCCCAAAGAGACACACACACACACAGGCTAAAGAGACACACACAGCCCGAACAGACACGCAAAGCCCAAAGAGACACACACACAGCCCAAAGAGACAAAAAATACCCATACAGACACATACAGACCAAAAGATTCAAACGACACAAAGAGACACACATAGCCCAAAGAGACACACACGACCCCTAATAGAAACAAACAGCCAAAAGAAACACACACATAAAAAAATGACTCAAACACCCCAAAGAGACACACATAGCCCAAAGAAACACACACATCCCAAAGAGACACAAACATCCCAAAGAGACACACACAGACCAAAAAAGACTCAAACAGCCCAAAGAGACATAAACAGATCAAAAAGACTCAAACAGTCGAACGAGACACACAGCCCAAAGAGACACACAAAGCCCAAAGAAACACACACGGCCCAAAGAGACACAAACAGCCCAAAGAGACAAACACAGACCAAAAAGACTCAAACAGCTCAAAGAGACACACAGCCTAAAGAGACACACACAACCTCAAGAGACACAAACAGCTCAAAGAGACACAGACATGCCCCTCATGCAAACAATACTGAGTGTAGTCTACTATTCCTTAATTAGCAGCATCGTACATTTTGTTTAAATACTTATTTTTTCATTTTCCAGATTCAAGATTTTTATTTAACACAAATGAATAGACAAGCTGAAGTATTTAAAACGAGCCAACATAGAGCTTTGATCGCAATGAATGGAACTTGTTATACCTCCAAAATTGACTCCTCCTCCCCCTCTCCTACCCTCCCCTGCCCCTCAGAAATGGGGGAACGAAGGGAACGTTAGATCCTATTTTAAATTGACAATACTTTCCAAACGTTACTTGTGTATTATACAGACCACATCGGAGAGGTAAAGCTAGGTCAAGTAACAAATTACCTGAGTTAACAACCCCTTCGGGGTTACCTTAACTGTTAATCAGTGTAATCCTTTTTTTTCTCCACCGTCATACAATCCAATCACTAATTAGAATCATTCACATTCCTATTATTCAAAAAATTAATTAATATCGTTCATTGTCTATGTAAATTAAGTTATAGACAATACTGGTTTAGAAAAACTGGAATAAAATAATTGATTATATTGGCAGCTAAAGAAGACGCGCCGGTCATGTATACCGTGAATTAGAAATCCGGGAAATTGCGTCAGAAAAACTTGAACCAAACCAGATTATACCCACCTAACCAGATTGTACCTACCAAACCAGACTATACCCACCAGAAACCGATCCGGTACGGGGGCGCAAGCAAAGTATAAGTTAACATACTACTGATAGCCTTGAAATTGATATTTTCTGTATTACCGAGATTAGTTCCAAGAATTCCGTCATCCTTTTGGATATTTGTCATATTCAAATCCTTGACTACAATGTTTTTTCTAACCTCTTAACAAATGGATACAGAAGAGGAGTTGCCATTTACATTTTTTTTTCCAATGGAGATATAATTTATTCACAAAAAAGATTGAAGCTCTGTAACCTGGGCTTGTAATGCCACTCCAAAAAAGCTTATATCCACTTACATCAGTGCATTCGGGTTCCCATTTCACAACAAAAAAATATAAAATATATTAAACATATAGAACTACTTGAGAAAAAAAAAATATGATTCATAAACCTGAAGGCAATGATGCCTGAAGTACTCACGGAAGCCAAACTTTCAGCAATATCCCTATATGGCTTCTGAGACCATAGCATCGGAAGAATATGACGAGCAGAGAAAGCAGACCCAGCAAACACTCTAATAATCCTTCTATACATACCAACCTGTCTCGTTAAATACCCATGGACATCAGCAGCTGTCTCAAACATATGACGAAGACACATTGGAGCAATATTATTAACAATATCATACATTAGTTGAAGATTTTAAAATACACACAACCCTGAAAACGGTAAAATACGGATTCACGGATAAATATTTCTAACTGAGGCAAGTCTATCGATCCCTTTGCGTGTTCTGGAGAACACGCAAGGGTTTCAGGTGAATATAAAATGTTCCAGACCGAACAGAACAACAGTATAGTAAATAAGGATGGACTAATGAGAAATATAAAAGACGCAAAACCTTCTGCAGAAACTGATGCTTCAGCTTTCTTATCATACCTATATTTCTGGCTACTTTCGACGATATATACTGTACATGCTCTGAAAAACATAGTGTTTCATAAATTCTTACGCCTAGGTATTTCACTGACTTCTGATGTCTTATTGTCGAGTCTTCTACTGTAAGCTCTTGCAACCAGGGGTAATATGAAGGTCATCATTAGAGGAGCTATCAAGGTACAACAAACAAAAATTTCCTCGTTTTTCAGTGATTATGTTTGGGTCGAGAGTTTTTTCGTTGAGTGTCATTTATTAACCAGAAAGCTCATTATTTGATTTATGTATCGGAATCCCTCGGCTCCCAATCAGATTGAGTCGCATAGAACTCTTACCGATTTACTATTTATAGTGTTTAATAAACAACCTCTTTCAGTTATTTTAACGGGTGACTTCAATATGCCTGATATCAATTGGATTGCACATACGCTTCATTGGTAATAATAACCCAGTACTAACTACAATAAATGCCCTAGCAGATCTTAAGTGTTTCAACCGGTTGATCAGCCCACTCGTTTTAGAGATAGTCAAGTCCCCACACTTTTAGATCTGACTTTATTAAACAATCCCGATATTTACCAGTCCATTGAATACTTACCGGCTGCTGGGTCGTCAAATCATTTAACCTTACATATTTCATTATCATTGCCTCCTATACCAAATTAATTTTAAAAGAAACAAAGTTTTTTCGAGGGAAGTAAAAGAGCGAAGTTGAAACTTAAAAAGGACAAACATTATTACTTCACAGCCTGTTTAATATATATTATTATAACTAGTACAAATAAACCAACTAATTATGTTTCCCTATGCTTTTGTGCATATACAAAACTAGTCCTTTACTGAAAACACAAAAGTCAAGTATAAAAAACAGGATTATCAAACAGTTCGTGGTAACGAACTGTAAGTAAGGAGCGACCCGGCTCAATGGTAACCGAAACTCTAGAAAACGGGTTTTTGATACCAATAGATATATCAAAAGAATCAGATTTCAATGCTGATTTCAAATATATAACTTTCATCAACCTTAGTGCTACCCATCAAAAGTTACGCGCCTAAGAAAATTTGGCTGATTTTCAAAAAAAGGGGGAAAGACCCCCTAAAAGTTATAGAACCTTAATGAAAATCACACCATCAGATTCAGCGTATCAGAGAACCCTACTGTAGAGGTTTCAAGCTCCTATCTACAAACATGTGGACTTTTAAATATTTTGCCAGAAGAAAGATCACGGATGCGTTTTGATTTGTTTGTTTGTTTTTTTTTTGTTTTTTTTTTCCCAGGGACGATCGTATCGACCCAGTGGTCCAATAATAACATGGAAGGGCACATTAGAACGGAAATTAAAAGTTCTAGTGCCCTTTTTAATTGACCAAAAAAAATGGAGGGCAACTAGGCCCCCTCCCACGCTTATTTTTTTCCCAAAGTCACCCGATCAAAATTTTGAGATAGCCATTTTGTTCAGCATAGTCGAAAATATGATAAATATGTCTTTTAGGATGACTTAATCCCCGAAGTTCCCAGAGGGAGGGCTAAAAGTTATGAAGTTTACCAATTTTTAAAATTTTGTTTGGTTTTTTGGTATTTATACATAATTTTTCAGTTGTTTTTTTTTGGGGTTGGGGTTGGGAAGGGTGGGTCGGTGGTTATGTTGGAGGATCTGTTCATGAAGGAAGTTTTCATGGGGGAAGGGAAATTGCCATGAAGGGGGTGCCGGACTTGCTAGCATTATTTATTGGTTATTGGGAAGTATACAACCATTTTCAGGAAGGAGTTTTTCTGGAGGGGGGCTAGAGGAGGGGGTTACTCTGGAGAATATTTCCGTAGAGGATGTTTCTTTGGGGTATGGGACAGATTTATGAAGGGGGCGCCGGATTTCAAATCATTATTTAAAAAACGATCAGAAATTAAATAAAAAAAACAAGTTTTTTGAACTGAAATGTAAGAAGTAATATTAGAACTTAAAACGAACAGAAATTATAACGTATGTGAGGAGGTTCTCCGGAATCTATTCTAATTAAACGGCCTTTGTGATTCAGATATTTGTTAATCAATATTTGTTTTTATTTTTAACTAAAAGAGCGTTGAATTTACTACGAGTATAACCCCCCCATATGCGTAATAACATAGATCTAATAAAAAAAAACTATAAAAAAAACAAGCGATACGGCTCAATAGTAATCGAAACTTTTAAAAACGGAATTTTGATGTCAATAAAAGTATCAAAAGAATGGGTTTATAATGCTGATTCTAAATATATAAATTTTATTAAGTTTAGTATTACTCATCAAAGGCTACGAGCCTGAGAAAATTTACTCGATTTTTAAAGAGGGGGAAACATCCCCTACAAGTGAAAGAATTTTAATGAAAATCACACCGTCAGATTCAGCGTATCAGAAAACCCTACTACATAGGCTTCAAGCTCATATGTGCAAAAATCTGCAACTTTGTATTTTTTGCCAGAAGAAAAATATACGAATATAGAAGTTAGTTACGCAAGTTAATTTGTAAAGACATCCATTTAGCAAAAGAAAAGTAAAATTTTTATGCAAATAAAAGCTGCATTAACTAAAAAACGATCAGAAATTAAATAAAAAAAAAACAAGTTTTTTAAACTGAAAGTAAGGAGCGACATTAAAACTTAAAACGAACAGAAATTATTCCGTATATGAAAGGGGCTGTCCCCTCCTCAACGCCTCGCTCTTTACGCTAAAGTTTGACTCTGTCTCACAACTTTATTTTTTAAAACAATAAAAAACTTTAGCGTAAAGAGCGAGGCGTTGAGGAGGGGACAGCCCCTTTCATATACGGAATAATTTCTGTTCGTTTTAAATTTTGATGTCGCTCCTTACTTTCAGTTTAAAAAACTTGTTTTTTTTTTATTTAATTGATTTAAGAGTCAAAAGTGATTATGTAGCCTGACAACACTAAACGAATCTATAAAGCTTTTCATGGTCTTACACCAGTTGTGACATTAGGAACTGTCAGTATACAATTAAAATTATCTTAAAAACCTAAGCGTAAAACTAACTATTTCCTAAAAGCCGCGAAGTAATTGAACAGCATACAGAAATATTGGATTGATTTATTAAGCAGCATTTTGTTCTCACCAGCTATAAAACCAATAGTGGATAATATACAGTCTTAAATTGTAAGAAAAATGCTTTAGTATCATCTGAAATAAAGATAAAATAAGACATAATATGAACTCTGGAAATTCGATTATTTCTCTCTATACAAGAGTGAATTTTAAGCATTGATACAAATTCTAAAGCTAGTCTATAGTCCTAATTCTATCTTCGAACTTGTGTACAAAATAATCATGACATGTCCTTTTAAGAACCAAAACGAGAGCCAGTCATTGAACTGAGCCATTGTGCAGAAGCGATACCAAATTAAACTTAAAAAAAAAATAAAGAAAACCCTAAAATGGATTGTTGCTTTATCTTAAAAGGGATTGATCCTAAAAGGGATTGATAATATTTTGGTTCTATAAAAATTGTCCTTAATTGGTTTGCTTTTACTGTACCAAAATTCTTATATTATTTTGTTTTTTCAGTAAAGCGCTAGTTTTGTATAATCATAAAAGCATAGGGAAACATAATTAGTTGGTTTATTTGCACTCGTTATATTAATATATATTAAATATACTGTGAAGTAATAATTTTTGTCCGTTTTAAGTTTCAACTTCGCTCTTTACTTCCCTCGGAAAAACTTTTTTTTTTTTAAATTAATCTTTGTTCGTTTTCGATTTAAATTTAATGCAAAAACAACGCTGCCATCATATTTTATATGTATACGGAATAATGTATGCTCGTTTTAAGTGTTAGTGTCACTTCTTAGTTTCAGATGAAAGTTTATTTTTAACACACTTTCTAATTATCACAGATCTAGGGGAGATAAGACGGCTCTAAAAAATACTACTAACAACCTTGACAACTAAGAAAAACTTTTAGTCTATAACATAAAGTTCATTATCCATACTTCACAAAACAATGCATTTTTTTCAGGAACGTTTGTTTTACGATGAGCAAAAAGCTGTTTTTACTCGGCCGACTTCCCCTGAAAAAGCCATAATGAAGACAGGGCTTTCTAAACCACCTACTGACTAGCAGAAACTAGAAGGCTACAGTAGAATGGGGGGTGCTACTCCCACGAGAACCACGTGGTTTATGGTATTCTCAGTGAGAATGAAAAAACAGATGAAATTCTCACTTGAAAAACCATGAATTTTGTCACATTTATGGTTGTTTTCATGGATGGTTATGTGTGTGTTGGTCGATTTATTTGATGTTTTTCTCGGATGTCAACATCAAATTATGGATGTTTTATGGTTTTTGTCAGTGAGAATTTGAAAAACCATGAATTTTGTCACATTTATGTCTGTTTTCATGGATGTTTCATGGTTTTTGTCAGTGAGAATTTGAAAAACAGGAACTTTGTCACATTTATGTATGTCAACAGCAATTCATGTCTGTTTTATGGTTTTCTCACTGAGAATGAAAAAACAGGAATTTGCCAAATGTTATGACTTTCCCGGAAACAGTTAGATCACGTGTTTCCTTCTCAGCCAATCAACGAGTCGGTTACATCCCCCTTCTCAGCCAATCAGAGACGTGCTTACATATTAGCGGCGGTGGGAATATAAGGAAAGGGTTTTTGCTAGAGTTTTATTAGTCTGTGAATAGAATTCAAAGGAGTGAGAAGAACAGTTTTGACTTTACTCATTTTGGATATATATTTGTGTGTGTGTTGACGATGATGATGAGTGGAATGTTTACCCTATTAGAAGTTGATAGTGGAGCTGATGATAATAGTACAAGAGCACCAAACACTGCGGTGGAAATCACGAAAGGATCACTGCTTTGTCTGGAATGGGATGCAGTATATGCAAGATATGTGATATCCTTGAGCAAATTTAAAATGGAGGATCAATTATGTTTCGCCGCTAAAGTTGATATAGCACACGTGAATAGACTTCAATGTGCTTTAAGTGCATTGGTGAAACATATTAAAGACAATAAACAGTATCGTTAAGTGTACATGTTAAATATTATTTATGTTGTTGTTATAATTAGTCAATAAAATTGTTCTGAAATCGAAAATGGTACTTATATGTCCTGTTGAGGGTTAACGACTCAGGATCAGTCTATAATTTGTAGTTTGAGTGAAAAGACCGAAAAATGACGCAATTCTAGAATAAATTACCTATATCATTGATCATTGAAAAACATTTGATGTTGGATGAGGATTTTATCGAGTTCTCACTTCATAGCAGGATATTCTCATGTCGGGGAACAATCGACAATATAATGAAAAGTGATTCTCCCCCATTGGACTATTGTATGAAGCTTTTAAAATGCGATTCAAATGCATATAGCCAATTTATTGATATATTAATTGGAACAAAGCAGAATCATATTGTGGACATACTTTTGAAAACATTGCCAATGGATTCAATGTAGATGGCTCCCCCCATCATTCGAAGGAGGTAATGTCACAGAGCTACTCCTCTCTCCCACCATTTCCCTCCACCTTGAATTTATCGAACGAAGAGGATCAGTTTCGTTTTAGCTGTGAGAGAGTTGACATCGGAAACCAAAAAAATGTTCTATATATGTCCAGTGTGCACGTACACTCTTGGCAGTTGGAATCAATGAGAGAATTGTACAATTATTGATGGCTACAGTGAAAAGTGTAAATTATGTAATCCTTGTAAATTACATAGAGGCTATGCAGTACAAATTAAAGGATGTAATTCATGTCTTGAGGAGGTGTGTGACTCTCACCCTAGAGGGCACCTGTATTCGAATTGCCACTATGATAAATGTGATCAGTTTTATAAGACTTACCCCGACATTACATGACATACCACCAAACGTTTTTTCAGTTTTTTAATTCGAGAGTGGGCTCTCCTTTGATTTTAAATTATTAATTTACGATTACTATGGTCAAAGATTAAAATTGGTGAAAAAAAATTCACACATTGTTATAATGACAATTATTGGCGTCAACACCTGCACGTGCTCAAAAACAAGTAATTTTTATTTTTCAGTGACGGAATGTGATTCGTCACTTGAAATCACTGTATGTGATATTGCTTCAAATAGACAGATTGAAACTCGTGAATTTCATAATATGAATGTAAAGAGTATCATTGACTATACAAAGAGATATGACAAGAGTGAAGTTACATTGTACTGTAGAAAATGTGACCCTGACTTTACTGTCAATAAAGATCAATATACAGTGAATCCAAATGATTTAACAACATTAGTGGGTCATGACAGTTGCCTATACATCAAAAAACAAAAAATCGAAAGTTAAGATTTAAATACAATGTTGTATATATATGCATTTTATTAATAAACAAATTCACAAACATTTTCTAAGTACTTTACTCTTAGGGCACTGAAATCAATACTGTATAGGTCTGAGAGGATATTTTCCACTAGAAAGTCGTTCAGACGGGGATTGTCACTATAAATGTGGAGAAACTGCTTGTAAGTATAGCCACGACATCGGAACACAAAATATAGTAGTGCATGGAAACCGCAGCTTTTAGTCGTTAGATCCTGCACCCTCTTTCGATTTTGAATAATAGTTTTCCCACTGCTCTCAATATAGTTGCTGATGTGGAGTGTGTAGAATGTATAGGGTAGACCAAGAGGATCAAAAAATTCGATATTCTTCATTGTTTGATAGATGCACAGCCAATGACTCGTCAGCACAGTCGACGGACTGCTATTAACAATAATCAAGGTATTGTTCGCACTTTGAATTTTTCCAAGATAGTCTGAGGGTAGACAATGGGATTTGTACTGAGACATGTATGGGTCCATATTAAATACATTGATTATTTGACTGGTGTTCATGGCGCCAAGTCTAGTAGAACACTACCTTCGGGAGTGATTTCCCAATAGGTGTCATATTGATTTAGTGAGATTAGGGCAATACTCTCAGCCAATGGGTCGGCAAATGTACACTCTAAACGCACACTCCCCGTACGTACTATACTCATATCCTGTGTGCCCGACAAATCCAGTACAATGATACCATGTGTTTTAGCAAACATATCTTCGGTTAAACCATTTTCAAGTAGTTGCGAATCGTGATCTAGGGTTTGCATGGTCAACTCATACAATGTTCTATAGGATTTATCAAAAGATAGATTGTAGAGTGGGATGCCGTTTACTTTACACACAAGAGATGAAAGTCCAAACATTTCGAATTTATGTGGACATTCTGTCCATGATCCTATTGCACTGGCGCTTTTTACAAATGCCAAAGCCAATTTCGACGGGATTTCACCATTGATAAAGGATGAGTCGGTGAAGGTGCGTGACCCCACGGCAATATGACGTTGATTGGTGATTGTCTGAGGAACAAGTAGTTTAATATTGTTACCATTGGCTCTCAGTTTTTCCACAGCCAAAGCAACAGAACTCAGAACCTGTTGTTTGCGCACATGAAGTAGTGCCGAGGTGAGGGAGAGACTTACATCAGGATTGCCAGCAAGTTCCTTTCTCAATATGAAATTGGTGGGTGCAAGCGTCAATTTTATATCCACTTTAACATTGGGTGGTAGCCAGTGGGGTATATTAAATATTTAATGATATATTTTTCCAACTAGATGTAATTCACTAGTTGTAGCATTTTTATGTGCATCTGTACTATCATTATTAGTAATGTATTCATATCCATTGGAGGCACCTCTCAATTCCTTGTATGACTTGGGCGTCATCAGCATGACTTGCATATAGCGGGTATAGTTGGAGAGAGTGTTGCTTGTGCTCACCAGCGTGCCCTTGATGTAGACACTAATTTGACGAAATAAATTATGTAGTATACAATTTTCATAGGATATTCCATCGGCCCGAATCGGCATTGAATTATCGGATTTCCGGACTTTCATTTGCAAATCTATAAATGTTGAAGACACGTCCATAAAGTAGTCTTCATTGGAATAAATTTGAAAGTGGTTATTATCGGAGAGGGGCTGTAGCGGATAAAATTGTTCATAGTATCCATGCTTGACACTCACATCAACATTTTCAGCATTGAATAGATTCAATGAGGCGGTGATTGAAGGTTGGGAGTCCTTATGTGGTAGGTAGGACATTTTAGGAGAAGAAATCTAGTTTCGATCTGACAATTCTATTCTTCCTGGGACTTCTGTTTACACTACGTGTCGGCTTTTTCCTTCTTTTCTTTGACAAAAGGGATGTCTTTCGTTTCCGACCTGAGTGGAGACTGATGAATGATGCAGTGTTTCTTGACCTTTTTAAACCTTTACCATTCTGTTTTAATCTCTCGCCAAGGGTTCGCGAACTAGACCTAAGATTTTCAGAAGCACTTTTTTAAAAATCATTGCCAGAGCTCCAGTCCTGTAGTGTAGAGGATGCAAAATCAGTCGCAGCCGGTACAATATATTTTCTGGCCAGTGGTAGTGAAGAGCAAAACAGCTTAGCAAACCAGCTGCCAAGACCATCGCCAGACATTGACGAGTGACCCTTGTAGCAGTCCATTCTATTGCCCTGTTGTCTTGGGCCAAGAGTATTAACATAGCAGTCAATATCAGGACAAGTGAATACCAATTTTTTATTAGACATCTTGCTGTTGAACGATGGGTCGAAAATGGCATGTAATCACAGCCAAACCTTTTGAAATTGCTATTGGATCACTCAATTCGGTTCTTAGTGTTAACTGACAGAGTACCAAATAGGAAGTGTTTACGGGAATATACTGAAGATGCTTTATATTGTAGTGATGAATATGTTCTTGATTGGTTTTTCGTTCAAGGGCTCGTCGGAGGGGAACATTTGAATAACAAACCCGAGATGTTTGCACTAATGAAGCGTATATAAATATACCGTTATTTGTGGTGAAGGCAGGCTGGTAGTCAGCAAAAATGAAATTAGTGTTTCCGGCACTTTTACCATTGATTATATTGAGCTTAAAACTAAGAACATCCTTTAGATTATCATTGAGAATAACCTTTTCACTGGCAATAGGTGAACTAATGTAGATCTTGCCAACCTCCTTTAAAAAGTTGAAATGAAAAACGCCCTTTTTACGGGCGGATATTCTTTTATTAATAGTACAACATAAATCATTAATACAGTTGAGGTCCTCGTAGGGTAATGCAATATATGGATAATCCATCCAATTGAATTTTTGAATTTGTTCTTGATCAACTGGTGGTGGTGGCCCATCAGATGGTCTGATTTTTATATCATATTTACGATCTTTTCTCAGGATGTCATATGTATTTTTGAGAATACAGTCGACAAGAGCCACTTCATACTTTCCATCGTCGAATTTGATGGTGGGAGAGTGTTTCGTCCAAAAATCACTTGTTCTATTCAAATCATTTTAGAGAGGATCTGAAACAATGGACATTAAAGTCACATAGAAATCACTGGGCATTGTCAATGTCTTCAGCACTGACCCAAGAATCAAAATCCGAGTTGTATCCTAGCCAGCGAACAAGCAACTGTCTCTTACCATGGCGTGTACGACTCTTTAATATCCTTTCAATTTGATACATTTCGCTAGTGTTTCTAACTTTTTGCAGTTCATATTCATAAAAACCGCCGAGAATCTCATCATCTTTGGTGTCTCGCAGTCGATAAGTTATGGGTATGGTGTCCAGGATTTTGGACACTTTAAAAAGTTCAGTGCTCCATAAATAATTCCCCTTTTCAAAAATATTGGTGGTTCTATTAATTCGAACAGTATCACCAACATTCAATTTCTTCTTTTTTTTCTCTTTTTCAACCTTGGAGTATTGCTTTAGAAAAGTATCAACTGTATTTTCACTGTAGTGAACATCCGTTGGTGTAGAGTTGGAAAGAGATCGATGGGGTCGTTGATTATAAATAAACATGATTTTATCTAAATCATGAATAACATCAGATGTATTTTTCAATATACAATATCTTGTAATTATCGGACGAATGTTTCTTATTAATCGTTCGGCCAATTCAGCCTTTATCGGGCTGTGACTATGATATTGTATTTTATTATATTTAATTAGATCATTTTGCACATGGGTATTAACAAATTCACTGCCACGATCCGATTGAATTTTTCTATACGAATCCTGTTCGAGAATACTTTCAATGCCCCGAGCAACTTCAACACCTCTCTTTGATCGCAGTGGAATGGCATATGCATAGCGTCTAAAGACACTGATTGCCACCCGAATATATTTGTAGGGGACATTGTGACGCTGTTGTACTGCGTCCAAAGTTACCCGATCTATTTGCATTATATGTAGAGGGAAAAAGGCTTTAGTTTGTCGATATTGTTTACTGCGAAGCCTGTGATTAAGATGTAGTATGTAACTCGACTCATTGTGTAGATAATCTTTAACTTTTTTCAATGTGGTGCCGGACACAGCTTTTGAAAGTGTTTTGGGGGACCTTAAAATTCACGCCTCGCCAATATTTTCATAGACACCTTTCAAAACTTCATCCATTTTGAGCGTAGACACGTAGTGTAATGTCCACTCCCCTTTTGCACACTGGCGGGCGAATCAATTCGTCTTCGCTTTTGACTAGAAATCACAGGTGTTGTAAAATCATTGCTGCTGCTGATAGTATCTTCAAATATTGTCTCTTCTTCTTTTTTAAATGGTGTTTGTGTTGTAGGAGGACTATATTCTCTTAGTTTCTTTAGAATTTGCTTATTGCCAATAAGACTTTTGGGGAAGTTTATCGCACACAGAAATGTGTATAGATTATCGTCAAAGGATAAGAGTCCTTTACGATTCGTCACCATATCACAAATTAAATCAACTAGATTATAACTTTTTCCCTGTATCATAATTCGTTTCCAAGTGCTCTCGACTTGAACCTGATGCTGATCAGTTTCCAACATGAGATAAGATAATACTCTTTTATACTGTTCTCGATAGGACAATGGCAATAGGTTTCCAGTTTTCAATACAATCGAATTCAATTCCTTCTCCGTTGGTGCAGCTACAGAATCTTGAGGAGATGTTTCCTGTTTAGAGGGATCTGTGGTGACGGTGACGGTTGCAGGTCTCTCACGATATGGTTTATGTTTGTCCACACGTCGCAATGCATCTTGAAGTAAAAGCAGTTTTTTGTCATCGGCAATATTCTCATCGTTAATGAATTTGCTTAGATTGTCTTCAAAATGTTCGACGGGCGAGAGGACAAGTTCAAATGGTGTCAATTTATAGGGTTGAGCCATTCTCTAGAGAAAACTGTTTACAAGTCCTGCAATTATCGGTAGTAAAAATGTGAAAAAGCTACCGCCCGCTTGAAGGAGCCGTGTTCTTTTTAATTTTTTTACCATTTTTTTAAAAGCCAAGGCGCGTACAGTTGAACGCTGTTGCGATTTCTGTTGTCTAAAAACATCTGGCAGTTGAACATTTCCCTCAGTTAAATTTAAAAACAGTTCAGATATTAGATTAATGAAATCATTGTCAACACCGTGGTTGAGTATAGCCTTCCTAATCAATGGTTTTGAAGTGCTTAAAACGGAAAACAGATGCCGTTGTTCGTGTAGTTTCTTAAGTGTCATAATAGCGACTAATAGTCTTTTCTACTGTTCACCGGAAGATATACTGTAATTTCATTGTTGAAAATGTCGGTGACTACACGTAGATCCTCGGGCGTGCTCTGATTAAGATCCAACAAAATGTAACCGTAGGGCTTGCTCGGCGCGTGAGTGTACGACGACAACATAATTTTTGGGGCGCGGGGTTATATCTGATTATTGAGTGTTTTGAGCGAGCTAGAAACACGAACGACTCGATAGATAATATAGATAGTGCAATTCAAAGCAAGGGTTCGCATACATTTGCTCTGATGAAACAGATTGTGTAGAACTAGGGTAACGGAAATGTGTTCATGATGGGAGCGAACGGTGAACAGTTGTAGCATTTCCTGTGAGAACTGTTCAATGGATTCAGCCAAATCATCAATGATTAGCCACGAGTTCGGTTCAATACCATTGAAAAAACATCAAGTCCTCGTATGAATTGTATTGGTATGGTTGTGGCAATAGATTTTATTTTATCATAGGACTCCTGCCAAATACTATAGCAATAGTAGATTTTTTTCGGCTTTTCCAAAAACTTTTTATTGCAATTTTGAATTATTTTAGTTAAAAGTGTTGTTTTCCCCAACATTGGCGGTCCACACATAAACAATCTGAAGGGTGTTTTAAATTGATACATGCTGGGGACAACAGTCGGACTACAACTAACTGTAAATCATATGTGCTCAATGAATAAGTAGTAGCAATAATTTTCCCCGTCTATTCAAGAACAACAAAAAAACAATATTTCATGGCAGCATTTATTTCGACACTGCATGAAAACAAATATTTGTTCAATCAACATGCACAACGATAAAAATAACACTTGTTCAACAAGAACAGTTGACAAAATTTCATGGTGGTCAACATGAAAACTCTATTTGCAGTCAACATGAATAGCAACGATAACACTTTATAAATAAGCACTAATTGTCTTTAAAAAAAAAACACTTTTCTTTACAACACTTTTTTTAAAATAAAAAAAAAAAAACACTTTTCTGTACAACACTTTTTTTTTTGTCAACTTAAACTCTTTTCTATACAACAATAACACTTTCTATACAACAATAAAAAATACACACACACACACACACACACACTCAGGGAACAATAGCACAGTTGAGCTTTTTTAATTTAACGGTGTGTGGGATCCCCCCCCCCCGGGGACGGGGGGTGCGTAGGCCGGCCGGCCGCGGGCGGTACCCCCCCCCCCCTGGGCAGCTGGGGGACGGGCCCCCCCTACCCCGCGAGCGGCCGGTGCGCCCACCAATAGGTATCATCAATGCGACTGCTACTACAGGTTAGTGGTTGGTTGAGTAGTGGTTGGGTTAGTGCGTGGGTTAGATGAACAGGGTGAGTTAAGGTCGTGAAAGGTTAGATTGTCAGGTTAGGTTAATTTATCCAGACCAAGTTGATTGCGATAGTCAATGCATTCAACTCGGTCTGAAATACGGTAGTGTCCGTGGGGTAGAACACTCACACCATTCTCGAGCACATAGACCTTGTCGGATATACACGACATTGCATTCTTCTCCACTCTCACAGTATAATTTATATACTGTAGAGAGCAAATTGCAAGCACCTGTGCTCTCGTCACTAGGCTACTTTCCACACACTCTCTGTACACGCTCATGTTGATATTGCTCTTTACAAAGTGTGTAGGCACCCCTTTACACGTCTTCTTTTCGTCCCCACTATGAGTTTCCACGCACTAGACTTTGGGGCCCGGGAACACCCCCTGGATATCAAATCACTCCCCGTCTCTGATTTTAACATTAATAGTTGGTTGGGGGCTTGACGTTTCACCAGCTCGGGGTAGAGAGATGGATTCCAGTTGGTGAAATCCATCCGCGAGCTGATGTGTTCCCCCTTTTGCAAATCACCCAATAAATCCAATTCTTCAGCCCCATTTACCTTTAACAGCAGAGAGTCTGTATCACCATAGTAAACTTGAACCTCCCCCTCCCGTGGCCATTGCACCTTGCACACATTGTAAAAGAACGACAACATGAGCTTTTTGAAATTTCCAGTACTGAACTACCGCCTGCGATATTCTTGTTCAGTACTACATTTCGCTTTCGCCTGTGTAGAAGAACCATGCCGGCCTCTATGCTCGTGAACGATGTAAAATTGGAGTCGGCAATAATTCGTGCACACTCTCGAGGGTCAGTCACGACGTCACAGCGAGATCTATTACGTACGCTCTCACACATTTTTCCCAACGCTGAATTTAGGATGAGCTTATACATGTCCTTCTCCACTTTTGAATTTGCCTTAGAGCGTTTATCGACAAAGGTGTCGATAAACGTTTTCAAGTAGGGTCGCTGATTGAACTGCAGGACCCTGTGTATTTTTGTGATCTTGAAGCCGTTGCTCACCATCCAGTGCAAAAGCACAGGGTGAACAACGATAGTCTCTGTAGGGTCCAAATCAGCGATCAGTTTCTTTTTAGAGGGCGTCCAGTGCATCCCCATATCCTCAACCAATGAACAATTGTAGGGGCTCAGTGAGTCCCAGCTCCCCGGCCGATTGATACAGGGAAAGACAAAATCTTTGACTGAGTCGTGAAGCGCCAGTGGAATGTGACCATCAACTTCAAAGAACCATCCTTGTGACCCATTGTCCTCGACGGTGTTAATGTCGGGTAACTCACAAGGTTTCTCACGCCATTGATAGGTCCCACAAGGCAAAGAGTAGTGGAACGTTGCCGAGGGTCAAAACTAGTTAATGTCAAAGAACAATGCCGGGGACTTTGCATCGGTGCTGCTGTGAGCACTCTTAGTAGTTGATTAGACGCGGTAAAAGTGACAATCCGACCCCCCCCTCAGTGAACGCTATACACAAAGGTGCTGGTCTACGTCCGTGAGTATACCTATTTCCTCCCTGCTAATTTTTAAAATTAAATCCAGCACTAACTGTGGAGTAGAAAAATAGTATCCTATATCTAGCCCGAACTCTGAATAGATCTGGTCTGTTTTCTTACAGACTATCTCCAACAGAGTTAGAACGTCACTGGCCACGTACAGTCTACAATCATCCCACCCATTTTTACAATCCCCCTTGGACCACACCTTCTTGGCAAACTCATAATCCTCGGCTGTGCATTCACTGTTGGTCAGTGAATTGTAAAAAGCTTCAATTGGAGGTAGTTTCTCCTCACTTAAGCGAGCGCCAGAACAGTAATAATTGTATGCGTATATACCTTTGCAGGTCAACAGATCATACATTTCACCGTCTGGAAAGTGCTGTTTAAGCAAGGGAAAGCTATCAAAATTGTCGCTTTTTTGCACTTGAATCAATTGACTCAATGCCTTGGGGAAAAAACTCCAGGAATCTAAAAACCTGATTTTATTCCAGCACGTATGCCCATTATCCACTGCCTGCTATTTCAGATCAAGAAGCAGTAATTTCTCGGCTGATTTGGGAATTATGTTATAGGTAACTGACCTATGTACACATGGACAATCTACTCCCCCTCCCTCCCTATGCATACATGCCAGTGCCGGTTAAATAAATTTTAAATCATAATTGGAATTATGAATAAAAACAGGGATAAAAAACTGTTGGCTCACTTTTAAATTACACGATTGATGCGCAACCCCTCTAAACTGACTACCCCCCGTTGATATTTCCTTCCATACATGGTCATGATCTCTAACTTTCCACCTCCCCCCACTGGTTCCTTTCTCCCCCTCCGCTGTAAACTCCCCCGGGCAAACCCAACATATTTTTTGATTTTTAATCGCGAGACGATACTCTGCAGACAAAACCATTGGAAAATTGGTAGTTATCAAACGAGAAATAGCACCATTAGCCGTGCCACGCAGTTGTGTCAACGCCTTGTCCCTGCATGCCCGCTCAGCCAATGTGTCACCGTGGACTACCCCCCTCCGTGTTTTAGAACTATCTCTGTGCGCGTTAGAATAGGACCCTTCACTGGCATGATGGTCTTTGACTCGTTTTGGGTAGTGAGGGTCATTCATTCCCACCAGCTTAGCTTCACAGTCTAAATATATTATGTTGCACTGGAGAAGAGTATTCTGAAAATTTTTAAATCGTAGAATGAACCTCTCCCCTGAAACCGTTTCTACTGTCTGATAGCCATGGCGGCTACAATACCTCTTGTGATTTTGTAACTTTAGTTCAGTCCAAAATCTAGAGAGGCATGTTGGACAGTAGAAACGGGCACTCTGTTTCCTACCACCCCCCAGAACTCTACTAATGTCAGTGATAGGGTTAAAATGACCAATTGCGTTTGGTTGACTAGGCGGCGTGTATAACCACCAAACCCAGTGTTTAACCAAATCAACTGAGGGACTTCTTACGGGGAAAACCACCCCCTTCTTTTTTGAGCGAACCCCATCTTCAAATTCAGTTTCATATTGTACCAAAGTAACACCAATGTTCCAATGTGCATCAGCCCTTTCAAAAACGTCAATAGATAGTAGCGTTACTGGGTATTTCCCTTCTAAACAAGAAAAATCTACAATGGGGAAACTGGACCCGTCCTTCCCATGTACAGCCCATATGTCTAAATTCGTCTTGGTAGCGTCATCTGCTAGAGGCTGAAAGGCTGATATGATGAAAGCATATTTGAAACACATATGATCTGTTTCAAAACAGATCTTCTGGACACCACGACAACCTACTAGATCTGGATTATATTTTAAAACTACTGACCCTTCATACCCCCCACCTGTACTCACTCTTAAAATAAAAAAGTTATTAAATATAAAAATATTAACGATTATATTTTCAACACCGAACTAGACTGAGAAATGCAATGTTTAACTAAAGATATAGATAGTCTTTAGTCATATATCGATATACTCTGTGACAGATAAACCATACTATTCTAAATTCTAACAAAACAAACGCATATATTACTTCCCATAATTATAGTACAATTAAAATTGCCAAAAAGTTAAATAAAACACTTTTAAAACCACTTAGACCCGACGTGACTAAAGCCCTCCCCCCCCCTGACTTTGGTTCTCAAGACGTAAACGAATATTATCTACTTATTCATGCACAATTTATACAGGGTCAAAAACAAAATTACCACACAAAAGCGAATTAAAAGGGTCACCAAAAGTCGCAGTGAAAACAACTATATGATTTAAAATTCTGTTGGACAGCTGAAAGTCTGGGAGAGTTGTACCCTCCTCCCCCTCGGGGCGCGTTACCCCTCCCCCCCGCTGGTCTACAAACTCTGGCGCCTGCTCCACGTCAGGTGTTCGCAGTGGAATCGAGAGGGGATCGGAGGTTGGAGGGTTCCCGTTAATTCCCGGGTAAAATCATCTAAAATTTGTAAAGTATTTGGGCTCAAGTCCACCTGTTCAACTGTGCTATTATCTAAATTAGTTAAAAAATCAGCAAAAAACTCATCAATATTAAAAGGAATTGGATGTAGATCGTCCCATGTTAAATTGTTGGGGGACTCCACGTGTGCCTCCCCTTCCTCCTCTTCTTCACTAGACGGCGACTATGGGACCAATGCCCGTCCAATCTATAAATGAAAAAATAGCTTATTTTCAAAGTGCTCAAATCAGCCCCTACATTTTTTTAAATTTTTTTTAATTTTGACTAATAAAATTTTTTTAATTAAAATTCAGATAATAAAATATTTTAAATAGACGGCAAAACTTCTATCTTTTTTTTTAAAAGTTTTAAATTTTTTTGTGGGGTTTTTTTTTTTTTTTTTTCCGTTGCAGGTCTCGGGGCCCGTTGGGTCTCTCTGTGGCGATTTCCCTGGCCCGTGGCGCTGTCCTGCAGTGCCTCCCTGGCCCGTGGCACATCCTGCAGCACTTCCCTAACACGAGTGACATCTCTGTGGCACTTCCCAGACCCGTGGCGCATCCTGTGACGCTTTCCCTGGCCCATGGCACATCCTGCGCTGCGTCCCCGCCACCCCGCACCCCCCCCGGACCCCCTGGCTCAGCGGTCCATTACCTAAGGCCCCAAAAAAATATTGTTAGATCATAAGTCATTTCTCTCTAATTCCATACAGGGTCAGTAAACACATGAGTTTAATTTTTGTAAGCCGCCGCGTGAATGTTCCAGGATTGAACCGTTAAGTCGGTTTTCCCTCGCTAAAATCTTTGGCACGATAGAAATATTCAGTGTAAATTAGAACGTCAATATGTGACAAATAGAATAATCACTCTCTTAAAACTAAGTGATAAAAATAGTGTATTTTGAGTTTCAAATGGTGAGCCTTAATTGAAATTACCCATGAAAAATATTTGCTTATGAGCTATCAATGCGATAGCAAAGATTAGAAAAGAGTGGTTTCTCTGTAAAAAATATATTTAGATATCTCTGAGGGGGGGGGCAGAGAAAATAAGGGTTGGGAGGGGGGTTAATATCTCACAGAGATATACTTTTACACAGTGTTGAAAAATCGGTTTGTTTAGATATTTCTTGGTCCTGAATGATAGAAAAAAGTGAAAAGACAAAAGTAGAGAGTGAAAGGCTCTCTAACAGCTAAAAAATAGCTTACTTGATTGAAAAAAAAAATACTCACGTCTTCAAATTGATCAATCACTTGACAGAAAGCTGGAGGCTTGACCATTACATGATAGGGGGCCAGGCCTACGGATTGTCTTGAAGGCCCAGGTAACGTCCGGTGGAGGGTGGAGGGGCCGACGTTAATTTCTTGTGCAGGAGCTGTGACTTGCGTAGTCAGGGCAGGGGCTTGCATGGATGGTTGCACTTGGGCAGGCAGTGTGGAGCTGGGGGGCTTCGGCCAGCGACCATATTGGACAACTGTCGCCTTGGCAGGGGGTGCATTATTGCCCCTCGCTTTCTTGGCGAGTTGAGGATATGGACATTCTTCACACTGTGTATTAAAAAGAAGAGAAAAAATTATTATCTAAATAATTTGCCCCCCTTTTTTACAGAAAGACAGTTATCATCCTCATCCCTCTAATTTTGTGTTCACTGAACCATTCAAAAGCCTGCATAGTTTATATCTGGATAACCCCCCACAGGAAAAAAAAACAGACCCCTTTCATAAACCCCACGCGCAAAATAACTGTGAAAAAAGACATGGAAAAATATCAAATCCCCCCCCACCCCCCGTTATGGTAAAAAATGCTCTAAAATATCCCACTAAACCTTAAAAAAATTTCTTGTAATAAAAAAATTGAAACCTTTTTGAATCTGAGAAAGAAGAATTACGTCTCACTGAACCGTTCAAAGGCTGGTCTATATTTTATCTTTATAACACCCCAACCAAAAAAAAAAAGAACCCGGTAAATAAACCCAACTGAAAATAACACGGAGAAAAAATACCTGTGAAAATACCCCCTCCACCCCAATCGAATGATATGTCAAAAATTAAATTAAAATTAAAAAACACATTTAAAAAATTTATTGAAAAATAATACTTGAATCCGATTTTAATATTATAAAGTATTATTAAAGCACTATTAACAATTCAAATGCCGGCCGAGTTTATTTATTGATAACACCCCCCAGAAAAAAAACAGATCACGGACATAACCCCCACGGAAAAGATCCCTGAGAAAAAAGACATGGAAAAATATCCCCTCCCCCCCCACCGAAAGATATGGTAAAAATGCTATTCAATTTATGCATAATAGAGCAATGTATCTTTTTCTTAAACCCAATCCCCATTACTTTTCACTTGAAGAAACAGTTTGTTTTCACCTTGCAATGGAGGTGTTAGACTTGACATTCTCTTTTCACGCGAAACTGCTTTTAATTTAACGGGAAAAAGTATCATTTTTTTCAGCGGAAGCTTTGCTATCCAAATTCATAAGGATTTATCAAAGCCGGATGTACTTTAAAAGGGGTGTCAGTAATTATCAGTAGATAATTAAATCGTTGCGAGAAATCTGTAAGTCAAAGCCATAGCGGACTGTATATTAAGGGATTGACAGAAAGTTGACAGTTGCTTTTATATAAGATACGGAATTTATCAAAAACAGAATTATGGTCGTAAACAGAGGGGGAAGGAAGGATGTGGTTTACATAACGAAAAAAGAGCGTATTTTACGCCTTTTATCGAGTATGAACATCATATAGTGGTGTTTGTATAGGGGGGGGTTTAACCCAATATGGTAGAGGGTGACCACGGAAAACAATTTTATTTTTAAAATAAAAAATGAAAACAGAACTTACATTGCTAATTGTGGCTGCCAAGGCTTCAAGTTCATCAAATTTATCCATTGTTGTTTACACAGCGTCAAAATACTTTCTGATAATTGAATCACGTTGCATGCCCGTTATATACGAAATCTCAAGGGTGAATTGTTATGTAACGGGACAATCATATGTAAGCACGTCTCTGATTGGCTGAGAAGGGGGATGTATCCGACTCGTTGATTGGCTGAGAAGGAAACACGTGATCTAACTGTTTCCTGTTCCAGGACACCTTGACATTCACCCCTAGCATGCACTTGTCCAAAACAACAATAATAAATAAATCCCATCAGACCTAAGATTAAAGAAGCCTTAATGTTTCGTGATTCCCCCACTCGTGAATCAATAATTTCCCCTGGCGATTATGTAAATAAAGTTCACAGTTTAAGCTCTCAACACTAAACAGACTCATTTATTTTTTATTATGGCCCCACTCCGTTAATCAATAAGGTCCCCTATAGATTATGTAAATCAATTTCTCATGAACCGATAGAAAACCAACACAGAATAAAAGTTTTGTTTCTTAATTTCCCCTTCGTGGATCAATAATTTCCCCTAGCGATTATGTAAATCCAAGTGAGAAAATTCCTGTTTTTTCATTCTCAGTGAGAAAACCATAAAACAGACATGAATTGCTGTTGACATCCATAAATGTGACAAAGTCCATGTTTTTCAAATTCTCACTGACAAAAACCATTAAACATCCATGAAAACAGACATAAATGTGAGAAAATTCATGTTTTTCAAATTCTCACTGACAAAAACCATAAAAAATCCATAATTTGATGTTGACATCCGAGAACAACATCAAATAAATCGAACAACACACATATCCATCCATGAAAACAACCATAAATGCAACAAAATTCATGGTTTTTCAAGTGAGAATTTCATCTGTTTTTTCATTCTCACTGAGAAAACCATAAACCACGTGGTACTCGTGGGATCAATAGGGGCCATTCTACTGGCTACTGTAACAAAAACAAGCTGTTTAAGGGCTCATTTAAAAGCTTATATTTATACTTGATCAGTTTTTATAAATTTGACTTGATAGCATCTTCCCACAAAGTGCACTTTCGGTTGTTTCCCCAAATTTTTTTTTTATGAAACAAGTGCCTTTTCCAATGAAAAGGCAATATCATATTCCAATATTATACGTTTTTAGGTAGTTGAAGGAGATGATTTTTTTTTTCAAATTGTTCTCAATTCAGAACATTCGAAAACAAAATAAGAGACAAATTAGGTCTTGGGAGGAGGTTTAGTTGCCCTCCAATTTTTACGGTCTCTTAAAAAGGACACTAGAACAAAAAAAAACAACAAATTGAAACGCATCCGTGATCAGTCTTCTGGCAAAACATAAATTCCACGTGTGTGCAGATAGGAGATCATAACCCCCACAATAGCATTTTCTGATACGCTGAATCTGAAGGTCTAATTTACATTAAGATTTTTTTACTTTTTGGGGGGTGTTTCTCAATTTTTCGAAAATAAGGCTCTCTGTTTTCAAAATCCCTTAACCCATCAAAATCCCCTTTTCTTCTGAGGCTTGGAGCCTTTGGTGGGTAGATATTGAACGCAATGAAATTTATATATTTGCAATCTGCATAAAAACCCTATTCTTATCAATTGTTATCAAAATTCCATTTTTGAGTTTCCTTTACAATTGAGCTGAGTCGCTCCTTAATTGCAGTTTAACACTATGTATGATAAAACTTATTGGGCTAACGTACTTCATGTTTTAGTTACTTCATTCAAATATTTGAATTATAGCAGAAAAAGGGGAATGCTAATTGAATTTTGAGCATAAAAGATAATTTTTGTAAATAAATTTCTGCGTGTTCATTTTGCAGACAAGAAAGCTCAACTTATTTCAAAGTAAAAACATATTTCCTTATTTTTATAATTATCTTTTTTATGCTCAAAATTCAATTAGCATTCCTTTTTTTCTGTTATAATTCAAATATTTGAATTGAACTTATACTGAACATATTACTTTCAATGGTCCTATAGTCAAATTTAAAATGATATTCAAGAAACTTCAAACTACTGTTGAAGTTCAAACCGTGTTGAAAATTACATTTTTTTTTTTTTTTTTACTGAAAAGTACATAAATATTAATAATTTCAATAATTTGTTGGAATTCAGTAAGCAAGTCCCAATTCCAACAGAAAAATTGGATTTTTTTGTGACTTGTTTGAATTAAATAAGGAAGTCACAATTCCAACAGAAAAATCGGATTTTTACTTGTTTGAATTCGAGCCAAACATTTTGTTGGAAATCAGCATATTTTTTACAGTGCAGCTTTTCCACTTGAGACACGACACCAAAAGTGCCGTTTTTAGTGTCATTTGAACTTGATGATGGTGGAATTTATATAAAGACGTATATATGTGCAATATCTTTTATATGAGCTATAAAAGATCTACCAACGATGTTCTGGTATTCTGCTAGTGACACTCTCTGAGAAATAGCAAAAAAAGTGTCATTTTAGTGCCCTATGGCACATGCAGATGGCAGAATTTATAAAAAGTACGTAGATATGAGAAATAGCTTTTGAATGAGTTATTAATAATCTCTTTATGATTTTCTAGTAGCCCGCTAGACCTGTTAAAAAAAAAAAAAAAAAAAAAAAAAAAAATGGAGACAGATCAGTGCTACTGATGCAAAAAAGTGATTTTCCTTGTTGTTCAGGGAGGTTCCCTATAAAAGGTTTTGACCATGTTGATTCCAGTGGTACACTTTTCATTTTGATATGACGCCATTTTTGAGGGGTGTGAGGCTTTTTTTCAAAATCAACATAAATTTCTTTTCGCAATAAGCTTTTACTTTTAAAACGAACCGAAATAGTAGTTAACGTTCCTGAGTCAGTGTCAGATGGGAATTTTTTTCAACAGACAGTTTATTCAAAACGCGTTTTTTAACTTTTAGTTACTATGGGCTGTGGTTTGTTATTCAATTGTCTGCAACTCCCGGTGTAACCATGATACCTCGCTGGGCCATGATTTAAAAAATGACCCTAGAAAATTGCTGAAAATAAACAACAGCAGATATCAATTGTTCCGGTACAATGTATGCAACACCAATACGCACGATACAGGTACGCGGGATATCGATGCACCCGACACCACCTACAGCCCTTCCCCATGGACTAAGGAGGGCTATATCATCATCAAAACCTTATATATTGGATCTTTGAACTATGTTAAACAAAATGGCTATCTCAAAATTTTTTATAGAACTAGTTGGGGGCCTGTTGGGAGGGAGGGGGCTATTTGCTCTCCAATCTTTTTGGTCACTTAAAAAGGGCACTTACAAATTTAATTCCCTTTCGAATGAGCTATTACACGCCTCTCTATGATGCTTTGGCACCCCCTAGACCATCTAGAAAAAAAAGGGAGACAGACCAGTGCTACCCATGCAAAAAAGTCATTTTCCTTGGTGTTCCAGGTGGGGGACTGTAATCATCCTACAAAAAATTTTCGACCATGCTGATTCCAGTGGGGCACTTTTTATTTCGATTTGACACCATTTTCAAGGGGTTTCTGGCTCTTTTTCGAAATCACCATAAATTCTTTTCGCAATAAACTCTTACTTCTAAAATTAACCGAAACAATAGTTACCATTCCTTATTTAGTGTCAAATGACAAATTTTTCTCACTAGACAGTTTTTTTTAAAACACGTTTTTTCAACTTTGATTACTATGGGCTGTGGTTCGTCCTTTACTAGTTTGCAGCTGCCGCTGCAACCATGATGATACAATCAAGCACCTTCACTGATTATGCAATGATTTGACAAGAGTTGTCAACAATGTGCTGAAAACTTCAATTAAGAACAATTAAGAATAACAAAGAACCTTCACGGATTATGCAATGATTAGAGAAGAGTTGTCAACAATGTGCTGAAAACTAATTAAGAATAATTATCCCGTTCAGTCAAGGTTAAATTTCAATAGAGTTAGATGATATAAAACTCATAGAGTTAGTGAATAAATGTATGACAGTCACTTATAGAAATAGGCCAAGAACTTTACCAGTAATGACCAGAGAGGTTAAGTGGTGCATTAGACAAAAAAAAAATTGGACCCTTTATAACAGGAAGCAGTGGTGGATCCAGGGAGGCGCTTACCCTCTAACGTCGTCTAAAGTAGTGTAATTTACTTAATCAACGCAAGTCTGCGTTAATTAAACTTGCTCTTAACGCCAGTTTATCGGATCAACCTATTTTGCTCCCCCCCCCTAAAAAAGTCCTGGATCCACCAACTGACAGGAAGAGAGTCATCTAACAGCATTTAAAAAAAATTGCGTAATAAGCTTAGAAACGTTACTCGAAAGCTACTAGCTGATCATGAAAAGAAACTGGCTGTGGGAGTAAAAAAGAATCATAGGAGTTTTTGGAGGTATGTTTCGTCATCAAACCCTGGAAGGCGCAAAATCTATAAACTCGTTTTTGATAACGGATTAACGTTGAATAGCCCTCTAGACGTTGCTAATTATTTCAATTCTACTTTTGCAAATAACTTCTCAAGTGCCACTTCCTCGATCCATCCTTACCTACCGACCAGATCTATTACTAAAGAGATGACTGAAGTTGAAATAGATCTGCAACTAGTGCTAAATAAGCTGATTAAACTAAATCTTAACAAATCAAGAGGTTCTGATGGTATTCACCCTAGGCTTCTCAAAGAAAATGCCCTTTTCATTGCCTCGCCTTTAGCTGATATTTTCAATATGTCACTGAAATTAAAAATAATACTTAATGATTGGCGTATGACCAATGTCATACCCATTTCCAAAAAAGGATACAAATCCAGGCCTGAAAACTACCGTACTATTAGCCTTACTTCTGTGTTGGTCAAGAGAATCGAGGGGACAGTGAGTGACTCCGTTGTCAAACATCTTGACGATAATGATTTAATTACCAGTAATCAGGATTGCTTCAGACGTAATCATTCCATCCAGACAAACTTAATCCAATTATACGATATTGTCACTAAACTCATAGAACAAGACCTCCCATTAGATTTTGTACTTCTGGATATGGCAGAAGGTTTCGATAAAGTTGACCATAATTAATTGTTTATCAAATTGCGGGCTTATTACATAAATAGCCTTGTAGTAGATTGGATTGGCGTCTTTTTGAGTGGAAGGTTGCAAAGAGTTTTTGTGACTGATGAAAATGGAATTGTATACTAATCCAACATCAGTCATTAGGGAGTACCTCAAGGAAGTGTACTTGTTCCAATTATGTTTAACATTTTTATCAATGATTGTTCCAGTACAGTCCAAAACAATATTACATTATATGCTGATGATTGCAAATTTATTGGACCAGTGGGAGAGTGGTTTCGCTGTCAAACAAAAGCACAGATCTCTAAGGCAAATCGAGCTCTTGATCTGATCAAACAAAAAAAAATTTCTCGCCATTTCTTTTCAGTTAAAAAGTTGTAAAAATAGCTCTTTTCGCCCTCATCTGGAGTTTGGTTAACCAGTCAGCAACTCTTCATATAAAAGTACATTGCATTATTAGAAGGAGTTCAAAGGAGGTCAACCAAATTATCAGCTCCACATAAAGATATGGCATACCCTGACCGCTTGAAGAAGTTTAACCTGCCCTCATTAGTTTACCAACCCCAAAGGGGGGATGTAATAGCATTGAAGAATTTATTTCATAAAAATATGATAGACCCGTTATTCAGCTCTACATTATATTCTTCAACAATGGTTATTCATTAACGTTACAAAGGAAACATAAAAAAAACGAGAGGGATGGAACTTGTTTTCTATTCATGCAGTGCCAGCCTGGAACAGTCTTTGTGATTCTACTATTTCAACTTCCTCTATAAATTCTTTTAAAGAAGCTGTTGATTGTGAGTGGGCAAGTGCCGATTGGAAATATCACTGGGATGCTCCTGTGATACTCAGATAACATCATTTCCAACCCAGCGAGAACTGCAGGATGTTATAGCCACCTTAACTCGCTGGCAAGTGCAATTTAAGGTAATTTTTTAAGCTCTTGACCCTCTGTGTTAAGTTGTCTATATCAATGATTGTAATTTGTGTTGTAGCCCCGGCTTTTTCAGTTTTTCTACTTAAAAATTAAAGAATGGATTGCAATGAAAAATTTGATAATATTTGAATATATTCTTGAAATTTACGATGAACAGTTATTTTATTGTAAAGTCCTTATGAATATTTTTACTTCATAATTTACAGTGTACGAAAAGGGGTATAATTGTTCATATGGATGAAACTGTGATACTTCTTATCCTCTGCGTGGCTGAAGCATCACCACCTCTTCAATAGGCTTCTCTGATATTTAAATGCATTTTGTACATATGTCTAAATACATTGAAATATTGTAAGCTATACAAATAGAAAAAGAGAAATATTATCTTTTAAAATTTTCAAACAAAGTTCCCGGTTTCATTTGCCCCCCACCCCCGAGAAATTTGCTAGTGAAGCTCATTATGGCCCGCTTCGCCTTTTATACTTTTGTGTCGGTAGGCTTGTGAATGTAATGTTCTATAGTACATAGAGAAATATAGCAGCAATCGAAGGGAAAATACGTAGACCAAAAATATTCCTGGGAATCAACACGGATATCAGTATCCAAGATCAGTAAAATCCGTATCAGTAAAATAAAGATCATTAAAATTTTCTACAAAAATAAGGGAGACATCTCCTCGCAGCACAATTATTCATGCTATAGTCTAAATTAGAGGAGATGAGATATTGATCCATATCTCCCTCCCCCCCCCCCAATCTATATTTATCTCAAGGGTCTTGTAGAGATAGCAGTTTGGGGGTTAAAATTTGCTACTTTAGGTATCTACCCCCCTCCTACTCATTCCTATATAATTACCCACCACCCCTCCTTCATAATAGCTGATACAACATTACACACCACTGATTATAATTTCATGAAAACTAAAAGTGGATCAACTTATCTTAATCAAACATTAAGAAAAATCTCCATTTTAACCATTTACCTGATATAGACTATGCAACTGTTCAGGAACGAATGTGCCACTTCTCCTGCAACTGGGAAGCTTAAAATATAGTTTTTTGATACGTTTAAATCGATTTACTATCTCAGAACTTTCAATTGATAGCAACTTGGTCATCTTTGCAGCAAAATCGCAATTCGGTGACACGAAATGGCTGAAAATGATACTTTCCGATAGCATTATCTATATGGATACCCGGAAAAGAACCCTAGAACTTTTAGCTTGCATTCAAATGAGATATATCTCAATTTTCTAGGACCTTTGTTTTGATGCGATCCACCCTGGGAAAAGGGAAAAAATTATGTATTCATGATTTTCTTCTCGGAAAAAATAACAAATTCCATATTTTTATAGACAGAAGCTTGAAAACTCTATGGTAGGGTTTTCTGATATGAGGAATCTAATAACATGATTTCCATTAAGATTGTATGACTCTTGGGGGGGGGGGGTCCCCTTTTTCACAAATCTGGCAAATTTTATCATGCCCGAAACTTTTGATGGGCAACAATAAACTTAAGGATTTTTATTTATTTCTGAAATCATCATTAAAATCCAATTCTGCTGATGTATATATGTCATCAGTATTCCATTTTTAGAGTTTTGGTTAATATTGGCACGAGTCCCTTTTGTATTTTTTTAAATGTCTGATGGTATAAGGGATTTCAGTTCAACGGGGAGATTGTCCTGTAATAGAAATCTTATACTTCAAATGGCTGTTATAAGATAGAAACAGGGTACCTATATAGGGAGGTTGATTTTTTAGTATTGGCCCTTAGTAATGTAAAGATCTCGACAAAAGCCGACTTTAGCGACTTATGATATATTGGAAAGCCATTTTCTAGAACAAGTAAATGAAACTTCAGGATAAAATCAGAGCCTAAAATATGCAATTAAACATGTTTTTAAGTTCTTATCTCTACTCCTTCTGTAGCCTGTTCAAAAGCTTAGGAAAACGCACAAAGACAAGGCTACGCATATTTTAATCTTGGGAGATTATAAATATTTCCGTAATTTCGGTTTTAGTCTGACTGTTTTTTCACTCAAAGTTTTGGGCATAATGATTAATAGGTACAAAAGTATGCATTAATAATAAAATATATAGTAGATTAAAGGAATTAATCCCTATGCCTGGAATCCCCATATTTTAAATTTTGTTTTATATTGCATGCAGTTACGGTACTCTTTTTATTTTAGAATTTCATTTAAATGTCTTTCATAACTTTGTCCTAAGAAATTTTTTTCTAAAACATATTCCCCTACCACCGTCCACCAATGTTATTCTTGTCTATACCCCCCCCCTCCCCTGGAAAATTCCCTGAGGGTACCCATGGTATGTATATACTTCATTAATGCAGAAGAATTTGGGAGAGTTTGGGGTAGCACTTTTTGTCAAGCTTCAGAGCACTACAAACTTTTTTGTTGACACAGGTCCTAAGTAAATAAAATCTCGGGGTGGAGGGGGAGGGATTAATCACTCGAAATCTTAAAAATAATCCCAGTTCCTGAAAATAGGATTTGAACCCAAAAACTGACAAAATGCGTTTTAACATCCTTCCCGTGTGACTCATGGGCATCCACCTTAACAGAGTGTCCATCAACTACTAAAACTGCTACTTATTTAGTATTAATTAAAAGAACTTCTTACACAAAATAGGTTTTTCAAGGAAAAGTAAAGAACTCCGTTAAACCGAAAATTAGCAAAAATAGAATAAAATAATCTACCAAGCTTAAATTACCACAAATCAGCATAAATAAATAAATGAAATCCAAACCCAGCATAAATTATAATAAATAACCGAGTCAAACTCAAAACGAACATAAATTAACATGATTAGGGCTCACAACCCCTGTGCCTTCTCAAGGCCAGAACATAAATTGCACTTTACAAAAAAAAAAAATACAAATGAATTTACATTGTCAGTTTAATATACATGTGCTCATATTTATTCTTTAAAATCTTAATAATGTTTGATTTATTAAAGTTTTAAAAGCGAAAACATTTAAATTTTTTCAGTAAGGCAGCTGCTTGTCCTGTACTTCAACAAAAACATATCATGGAAATTAAAAATATAAAAGATGCACGAGTACCTTTTTCAAACAGTTCGCGGTAACGAACTGTAAGTAAGGAGCGACCCGGCTCAATAGTAACCGAAACTGTAAAAAAAGGAATTTTGATACCAATAGATACATCAAAAGAATTAGATTTTTATGCTGATTTCAAATATTTCAGTTTCATCAAGCTTAGTCTTACCCATCAAAAGTTAAGCGTTAGAAAATTTGCCGTTTTTTTAAAGAGGGGGAAACACCCCCTAAAAGCTATGGAACCTTAATAAAAATCATACAATCAGATTCAGCGTATCAGGGAACCGTACAGTAGAGGTTTCAAGCTCCTATCTGCAAAAAAGTGGAATTTTGCATTTTTTGCCAGAAGAAAGATCACAGATGCGTGTTTATTTATTTATTTTTTTCCCAGGGGTGATCGTATCGACCCAGTGGTCCTAGAATGTCACGAGAGAGCTCATTCGAACGGAAATTAATAGTTCTAGTGCCCTTTTTAAGGACAAAAAAATGGAGGACAACTAGGCCCCTTCCACGCTCATTTTTTCCCAAAGCCACCCGATCCAAATTTTGAGATGGCCATTTTGTTCAGCATGTCCGAAAAATATAATAACTATGTCTTTGAGGATAATTAATCCCCCACAATCCCCGGGAGAAGGGCTGCCATGAACTTTGCCCAATGTTTACATATTGTATTGGTTATTGGGAAGTATACAGACGTTTTCTGGGGAATTTTTTCTAGTCGTGGGGCGGGGGAGTGGGTCGGGGGTTACATGAGAGGATATTTTCATGGAGGAAGTTTTCATGGGGGAAGAGGCATTGCTATGAAGGGGGCACCGGATTTCCCAGCATTATAAAAAAAAAGATCAGAAATTAAATAAAAAAATAAGTTTTCAACTGAAAGTAAGGAGCAACATCAAAACTTAGAACGAACAGAAATTATTACATATGTGATTGGGTTCACCCCTAGTCAATACCTCGCTCTTCACGCCAAAGTTTTTTTAGTACTTTCATAAGAGCTATTTATCAGAGGCAACGCTGTAGCGTTGCATATAGTGAAGGCCATACGGGTCCCCTGTTTATTATTATTAATTAAAAAAAAAAAATTCCACAAAATAAGTTTTTCAAAGAAAAGTAAAGAACTCCATTAAACAAAAAATGAGCAAAAATAAAATCGAATAATCTACCAAGCGTGAAACTATCACAAATCAGCATCGATAAATAAATGAAACCCGAAACAAACAGAAATTACAATAAATAACCGAGTCAAATTCAAAACGAGCAGAAATTAGCATAATTTGGGCGCAAAACCCCTGTGCGTTCCCAAGGCCAGAACAAAATTTGCACTTTACTGAAAAATATATAATTTTTTTTACTTCTATAACTTTAATCAATCAAATAATATTAAGATTTTGATTACTAAATATCAGTATATGTATATTAAACTGACAATGCACATTCATTTGTATTTTTTCAGTAAAGTGCGAATTTTGTTCCGGCCTTGGGAAGGCATAGGGGTTTTGTGCCCGGGTGCCCGGGTAAGTGCCTGGGTATGGAGAAAAAAACACATTGTGGCCACATCGTTCTTTACTTAGGCAGCGCTAGCGCGCTGCCTATGATTAGTATTATTACTTATTTATTATTTTTCCCCAGAGGCATTTCATATGGAAGGGGTCGTCATAGAAACTTCAAAGGGGCTCATTCAATCGGAAATCGAGAGTTCTAGCACCCTTTTTAGGGTCAAAAGGTATTGGAAGGCAACTAACACCCCTTCCACCCCACCATTTCCGCAAACACATCCAGGCAGAATTTTGAGATAGCCATTTTGTTCTACGAATTTGATTTCCAGATAAAAATTATGTTTTTAGGGAGGATACCCTACATCCCCCAGGACAAGGGTTGTAAGTTATGCCCTGGGGGCATACAAGGTTTTTATCGAAAGCTTTGTCGTAGAAACTTCAAAAAAGCACTCATTCGATTGGAAATTCAAAGGGCTAGTGCCCTTTTTAATAGTCGAAAGTGATTGGAGGTCAACTAACCCCCTCTCACGCCCCCCTTTTCCCGATAAATAGCCAATCAGATTTTTGATATAGCCATTTTGTTCAACGCAGTGGAAAATTCTGGAAATTAGGTCTTTGAGGATAACAACCCCCCCCCCCCACAGCCCTCAGGGCAAGGGTTGTAAGTTGTGCCCTGGGGGCATATAAGGTTTTTATAGAAAGCGTTGTCGTAGAAATATCAGAAAGGGCTCATTCAATTGGAAATTTAAATGGCTAGTTCCCTTTTTAATAGTCAAAAGTGATTGGAAGGCAACTAACACCCCTTCCACGCCCACCATTTCCCAAGAAACATCCAATCAAAATTTTGAGATTGCCATTTTGTTCTACGTTATTGATTTCCAAATAGAAATTTATGTGTACGAGGAGGACACTCCCCCACAGCCTTCAGGGCAAGGATTGTAAATTATGCCCTGGGGGCATTTAAGATATTTATAGAAAGCTTTGCCGTAGGAACATAAAAAAGGGCCCATTCAATTGGAAATTCAAGGGGCTAGTACCCTTTTTAATAGTCGAAAGTGATTGGAGGGCAACTAACCCCCCTCTCACGCCCACCTTTCCCCCCAACACATCCAATCAAAATTTTCAGGTAGCCATTTTGTTCAACGTAGTTGAAAATTCTTGGAATTAGGTCTTTGAGGATGAACACCCCCCCCCTTCAGAGCGCTTAGGGCAAGGGTTGTAAGTCATACCTTGGGGGCATATAAGGTTTTTAAAGAAAGTGCTGTCGTAGAAACTTCAAAAAAGCACTCATTCGATTGGAAATTCAAAGGGCTAGTGCCCCTTTTAATAGTCGAAAGTGATTGGAGGTCAACTAACCCCCCTCTTAAGCCCACCTTTCCCCCAAACACATCCAATCAAAATTTTGATATAGCCATTTTGTTCAATGTAGTTGAAAATTCTGAAAATTAGGTCTTTGAGTATAACAACCCCCCCCCTCAGCCCTCAGGACAAGGGTTGTAAGTTGTGCCCTGGGAGCGTATAAGATTTTTATAGAAGGCGTTGACGTAAAAACTTCAAAAAAGGTTCATTCCATTGGAAATTTAAATGGCTAGTTCCCTTTTTAATAGTCAAAAGTGATTGGAAGGCAACTAACACCCCTTCCACACCAACCATTTCCCAAGAAACATCCAATCAAAATTTTGAGATTGCCATTTTGTTCTACGTTATTGATTTCCAAATAGAAATTTATGTGTATGAGGAGGACACTCCCCCACAGCCTTCAGGGCAAGGATTCTAAATTATGCCCTGGGGGCATTTAAGATTTTTATCGAAAGCTTTGTCATAGAAAGTTCAAAAAGAGCTCATTCGATTGGAAATTCAAAAGGCTAGTGCCATTTTTAATAGTCGAAAGTGATTGGAGGGCAACTGACCCCCCTCTCATGCCCACCTTTGCCCCAAACACATCCAATCAAAACTCACCGGTAGCCATTTTGTTCAACGTAGTTGAAAATTCTTGGAATTAGGTCTTTGAGGATGAACACACCCCCCCTTCAGAGCGCTTAGGGCAAGGGTTGTAAGTTATACCTTGGGGGCATATAAGGTTTTTAAAGAAAGTGATGTCTTAGAAACTTCAAAAAGGGCTCATTCGATTGGAAATTTAAATGGCTAGTGCCCTATTTAATAGTCGAAAGTGATTGCGACGTAACCAACACCCCTTCCACGCCCACTATTACCCCAAACAAATCCAATCAAAATTTTGAGATAGCCATTTTGTTCGACGTAGTTGAAAGTTCTGGAAATTATATCTTTGAGCATGACTCTCCCTTCAAGGTCTTCAGGGCACGGGTTATAAGTTATGCCCTGGGGGCATATATGGTTCTTATGGAAGGAATGCTCGTATAAACTTCAGAGGGGGCTCATTTAAGTGTAAACTGAAAGCTGTAGTTCACTTTTTAAGCGTCAAAAGATAATGCCTCCGATAAAAATTTCGAGATAGCTATTTTGTTAAAATAGTTCAAATATCATATAACAAAAACTCCTGTGTCGACACAACCCCCAAGGGCCCGGGGGCAGGCGTTGTAAGTTATGCCCTGGGGGAATATATGGCTCTTATGGAAAAGGATGCTCGTATAAACTTCAAAAAGGGCTCATTTGATTGGAAATTGAAAGTTTTATTTAACTTTTAAGAGTCATAAGAGATTGAAGGACACCTAGCCCCCCCTCCCCGCCTTTTCCCCAAACCAATCTGATAAGAACTTCGAGACAGCCATTTTTTCCAAAAAAGTTCTAAGACCATATAACAAAAACTCCATGGTCAACACAGCCCCTCCCGGGCCCGAAGGCAGGCGTTGTAAATTATGTCCTGGAGGAATATATGGTTCTCATGGAAGGGATGCTCGTAAAAACTTCACAGAGGGCTAATTTGATTGGAAATTGAAAGTCCTAGTTCAGTTTTAGAGAGTCAAAAGAGATTGGAGGGCAACTAGCCCCCACCAGCCCCTTTTCCCCCAATGCATCCGATAAAAATTGTGAGATAGCCATTAAGTTAAAAATTGTTCATAAGTCAGATAACAAAAACTCAGGTGTCGACGCAACCCCCCAGGGCCTGGGGGCAGGCGTAGTATGTTATGCCCTAGGGCATATATAGGGCATGCCCTAGGGCATGAAAGGGATACTCGTATAAACTTCAGAGAGGGCTCATTTGATTGGAAATTGAAAGTTCGAGTTCACTTTTTAATAGTCAAAAGAGATCCGAGGGCAACTAGCTCCCCCCCCCCCCATCCATTCTTTTTCCAAACCCATCTGATGAAAATTTTAAGAAAGATAATTTGTTAAAAAAAAGAAGTTCAAAGGTCGGATAAGAAAAACTCCGTTTTCAATACAGCCCCCCAGGGCCCGGGAGAAGGCGTTCTAAGTTGTGCCTTAAGGGCATGTATGGTTCTTATGAAAGGGATGCCCGTATAAACTTCATAGAGGGCTCATTCGGTTAAAAATTTAAAGTTCTAGTTCACTTTTTAAGAATCAATAGATTTAAAGGCAACTAGCCCCCCCCCCCCCATGCCCTTTTTTCCCATTACAAATTTTGAGTTAGCCATTTTTTTAAATAGTTCAAAAATTAGATAACAAACAATCTGGTGTCAACACAACCCCTCAGGGCCCATGGGGTAGGCGTTGTAAGTGTTGTCCTGGGGGCTTGTATGGTTCTTATGAAAGGGATGCTCGTATAAACTTCAGAGATGGCTCATTTGACTGGAAATTGAAATTTCTAGTTCACTTTTTTGGAGTCAAAAGATATACAAGGGCAACTAGCCCTGTCCCCCCCCCCCAGACACACTCTTTTTTCCCCAAGCCTATCTGATAAAATTTTTAAAATTGGCATTTCATTAAAAATAATTCAAAGGTCAGATAAGAAAAATTCCGCTATCGACTCAACCCTTCAGGGCTTGGAGGCCGGCCTTGTAAGTAATGCTTCGGGGGAATCTATCTCTTTTATTGAAGGGATGCTTGTATAAACTTCGGAGAGGGTTCATTTGATTGGATATTAAAAGTTCTCGTTCACTTTTTAAGAGTCAAAAGAGATTGGAGGGCAATATGCCCCCCCCCCTCCACGCCCTAAATGCATCATATAGAAATTTTGAGGTAGACATTTTGTAAAAAATAGTTCAAAAGATAACAAAAACTCCGGTGTCGACACCGCCCCCCAGGGCCCGAGATTGGCGTTGTAAGTTATGCCCTGGGGGCATATATGGTTGTTATGGAAGGGATGCTCGTATAAACTTCATATAGGGCTCATTTAATTGGAAATTGAAAGTTCTAATTCAATTTTTAAGAGTAAAAAGTAATCAGACGGCAGCTAGCCTCCCCCCACACTCCATTTTTTTTCCAAACGCACTTCATATAGAAGGGGTCGTCGCATAAACTTCAAAGGGGGCACATAACGGGGCTAACTTTTTCATTTTTATATTGTTACTTTGATACCTTTTTGATACTTTGATGAGGATTTTTTTTTTTAAGTTTGATTTTGAAATAAGGAATTTTAAAAAACTTGAAACTTTTTGCAATCAAAAACGAACAAAAGTTAATTAAAAAATATTTCCGAAAAATAAGTTTTTCAAAGAATAGTAAAGGCCATTTTAAACTTAAGCTCAGCAGATACAAATACCTGTTAAAATTTAAAGTCAAAACGACCAGAAATGACTATTAAAGAATAAATGGAACCCAAAGCGAACAGAAATTGAATAAACAATCATAGGAAAAAATATACAACAAGTAATAATATAAATTAATAAATATATCTTAAAGCGAGTAATGCTTATATTGAATATGAAAATCAAGCTTAAAACGAAAAAAAATAATATTTTGCTGTTGAAGTATCAATGAAACTTAAAACAAACAGAAATTAAATAAACAATCAATGCAAACAAACCTACAATATATATTAATGTAATTGAATAAATAAATCTTAAAACAAGTGAAACTTACATTGATTATGCAAATCAAGCTTGAAACGAACAAAAATCACCAGAAACAAGAGTTTGGGTTTTGCCTCTTTTTCTCACTGTAAAAGTCTAAAACCTACTGCTTCATTGGCGTTTTACTGAAAACTATATGCGTCTTGAACAGTCTTGGAAAGTATAAACAACATCAAATTGAATATTTGATATATAATGATATTAGTTGTTGAAAGATCCATCAGCTCAATAATTTATTTCATCCTAATTTTACTTTTATTTTTCAATGCTGAAAGAACTGGAAAAGAAAATATTTGTAATATAATTCGTTTTCAGTGAAGCGCCAGTGACGCAGTAGGATTTTGGTTTTTATTTACAGTTAAGGAAGGGGGCAGTACCCAAAATCTTGTTTGTAGTGAAACTATATTCGTCTTGAACAACTTTTAGAAAGAACTAATAAATTAAACTGAAAATTTGATGTATAATTATATTAATTGCTGAAAGCTGATCAGTTCAAAATTTCACCATAATTTTAATGTTTATTTTCAATATGAAGTACAAAAGAAAATATGTGTAATAAAATTGGTTTTCGGTAAAGCGCCAATGACGCAGTATATTTTAGACCTTTACTGTGAGAGAAGGAGGCAATACCCAAACTCTTGTTTGTAGTGATTTTTGTTCGTTTCAAGCTTGATTTGCATATTCAATTTAACTTTCACTCCTTTTAAGATTTAGGCATTCATTTACATTATAATCTGTTGCATCGTTGTTTGCATTGATTGTTTATTTAATTTCTGTTCATTTTAAGTTTCATTTATACTTCAATAACAAAATATTTTTTTGGTCGTTTTAAGCTCGGTTTTCATATCTAATCTAAGCATTACTCGCTTTAAGATTTATTTATTCTTTTATATTATTACTTGTTGTATGTTTTTTCCTGTGATTGTTTATTTGATTTCTGTTCGCTTTGGGTTTCATTTATTCTTTAATAGTAATTTCTGGTAGTTTTGAGTTTGAATTTTAGCAGGTATTTGTATCTGCTGAGGTTAAGTTTAAAATGGCCTTTACTTTTCTTTGAAAAACTTATTTTCGGAAAGTTTTTTATAATTAATTCTAATTAACGGCCTTTGTAATTAAGGGGTCATTCTTAAAGAATTGGAACAAAATTTGAGCTTTAGCGTAAAGAGCGAGGTGGCGAGAACTAGAACTAGGGGCGAACCCCCTAATATATGTAATAAAAATATAAGAATTTATAAGTTCGTTACGTAAGTTAATTCGTATGTTACGTATATTTATTACTAATAAAAAAGTTCGTAAATAAAATTAAACAACTTTCGAGAAAGCTATTTAACCAAAAAGAAGTAAAATTTATATGCAAATTTTTATTTTAATTATTCATGTACGGTGAGCCAAAATCAAAACCTGTATTAATTCAAAAATATTCAGAAATTAAATAAAAAAAAAGTTTTTTTTAACTGAAAGTAAGGAGCGACATTAAAACTTTAAACAAACAGGAATTATTCTGTATATGGAAGGGGCTGTCCCCTCCGCAATGCCTCGCTCTTTGCGCTAAAGGTTGACTCTTTCTCACAGCTCTATTCTTTTTAAACAATACAAAACATTAGCATAAAGAGCGAGGCATTAAGGAGGGGACATCCCCTTTCATATACGGAATAATTTCTGTTCCTTTTAAGTTTTAATGTCGCTCCTTACTTTCAGTTAAAAAAACTTGTTTTTTTATTTGAGTTGTGGGGGCCTACTGCGGTAAAACAACTGGAATATCCGCAGTTTATATATTTTAAAAGAGTTCTAGGCCTCCAAAATAATTTTAGTAGTTTGGTCCTAAAGGGTGATTTGGGTTTGCAGGATCAACGTCATATGAGGACTATACAAATGATCAAGTTTTGGTTACAAGTTACACACTTGCTTGAAAGCCGCCTAGCAAAAGCGGCTTACACAGAGATGTAATGTGTCACGCCTTCAAGACCAAGAGATTCAGTTTGGCTTACGGGTCTGGAAAAGTCTAGTAACCTGTAGTCCACAACTTTTAGGGTTTGATCTGGACAAAATTGCAATATAAACGAAAATGGTACCAAAATGATCAGAAAAAAATTCTGTATAACATACTAAAAGTCCTCATAAATCCGAGTGGGGTGAGTACAAAAACAACAGGGGAAAAGGGGGAAATGCGGGAGAAATTGGGAAAACTGCCGAACATGCCTAGAAACTAGTTTAAAGTGAGTTTTCTGGGTCTTTCCCATTCGCTGATCACAAACATGACATCTAAAATTCAGCATAGAACAAGAGTACTACGGAAAACGGGGGGAGCAGGGGGAAGAGGGGAAAAAATTTAAAAATAGAGGGTAGGGGTAGAAAGCACTTTGAAATATGTTTTATGGGATCTTTATATCTGCTGATCCCGAAACTGACATCTAAAATGAAATAAATAACATGAGCCCCACCATAACGGGGGAAAAAGGGGAAGAAAAGGGACAATTGAAGACAGGGGTAGAAATCGGTTTGAAATGTGTTTTCTGGGGTTTTCCTATCTGCTGATTACGAAAATGACATCTAAAATAAAATAATGAGTATGAGTCCCACCGTAAAAGAGGATAAGGGGGAAAGAGGGGAAGAAAAGGGACAATTGAAGTCAGGGGTAGAAATCAGTTTGAAATGTGTTTTCTGGGGTTTTCCTATCTGCTGATCACAAAACTGACACCGAAAATGAAGGAAAGAAAGGAAAACCATGAAAACCAAACAAAACTGGAGGAAATTACAGAAAAGGGGAAGGGAGGCCTGACTCCTGAGCCAGCTGCTAATTGCTAATAAGTGTGCCTATGGACAAAATAACTCGCTTAAGTATCAAACTTTTACTCTCTTGAATCACATACATTTCTTGCAACCATTTGAATTACTAAAAATAAAGAAAACAACCGCTTGGCATCACAGTAGAAAACTTCAGCTATTATAGATAAATTTTGCACTTTCTAAGGCAATATCGTTGAATAAAAAACTAAAAAAAGAACTTCAGTAACTATAGGTAAAATCTGCACTTTTTAAAGCAGTATAGTTGACTTGAAAAAACGCAGAATTGATATCACTAGTCGAGCTCCTCGTCTTCGACAATCTCGCTGTCCCTGTAAAACAGTTAATACCCTGACATTCTCTGCACGCGAACGTACACTCTAATCCATTTTTCTTGCAGCTACAAGGCGAGTTCTTGCAGCCGGTCTTACAGTTGCATCTCACGACACTCAAAAGAGTCTGAGGTGCGGGCAACAAATCGGTCATCACAGGTGAGTATTTATAGTCTCTGAGGACCCAACCCCGGTCACCCAGGTCGAGGTCAGCTGGTTCCCCTTTCTAACGGGATACCTGGAGGCGCACTTGCTGGGAGTGGAATGAAGCTGCAGCTTCGGTTGGCGGAAGCCTTTCAGGCTTAACAAACGCCGTAGTATTAAATGAAGAAACTTTTTCCAAGAAAATTCGATGTTGCAGCTTAGTGAGATCTTCGTTTGGTCGTGCTTTATACAAGCTGAGGAGAAGGTATTCACCCACTTTGACAATTTCATCTTTGGACGATGATTCATCCAGAAACACTTCGTATTTTTTTCTGTATACTTTGCTCTTCTTCAAAAGAGGTAGCACAGCTTGCTTTTCAAGTCCGAAAACTCGTGAGGTCGTGTCACATCCCAAGAGTGCGTGCCTTACCAGAAGCAGTCTGGATACTTCTCCCTTTTTTTTTTTTTTTTTGCATTTCGTTGAGGCACCAGAACCGTGTTATCGCTTCTTTTGCGTTCGTTCACGATTCGAAGTAAAGTGTTTTTGCATTAGGCGGGAGGTTATGCAAGAGTAGAATCAAAAAGTCAGTGTCGTTGCCAAAACACTATTGTTTCATAGTTTTCTGCTTTCGTTACGGCAGTCATCACGATTAGATAGTCAGCATCGTCCTTCGCATGGACGACTTCTAATCCTTTGGCTCTGAGTTTTTCCCCGATGCAGCTTATAATTCGCTGTTTGTTCTGAGAGTTACTCAAAAACTCTTCCTTCTTTTTCTGGAGCTTCATCCCTAAACTGAAATCGATCACTTGATGCTGGCTTCCCTTACAACGTCGGTTGTGCGTAGCATCTTTTGTGGTTGGACCAGTGCTGTATTCATCGAAGACAACAGTAGGGGAGGTACAGCGTGGAGTAACAAAACTAACATAGCTGTCACAGATTTTAATCATAAGTATCACCAATCTTCCAAGGTACTTGCTGAAGCAGCCAACCTCCGTCAACTACAGTTACACGATCTGACACTGGCAGGTAGTGAATCGAGTGCGTTTTCACTTCTTTCCATATTGCTTTTTCTAATGCAGGTTTGTCTGGCTGACGCATTATGCCAGGATTCTCAAACAAAACGGGTGGATAATTGCACAGTTCGTAACGTAAAGTTTCTGCCAAGTCATTTTCAGATGTATGGGCAGCAGTCGAAAGACGTTGAAAAAGCAGTGCAGGGTCAATATGCAAAATCTCGCCATCTATCCTAATGTTCCCATCGGATGCCAGTGTAATGACTTTGTCTTTCTTCCTGAATGAAATACTTTCGACGGATTGGCCATCCATGCGCTGGAGGACCAGCATACCTACAGCTTTAGCATCCTCTGTATTGACGGCTTTTTGGGCAATCAGCCCGGGACCTATTTTCCTAAGCTCTGTGGAACTAGTGAGAGGAGAGTTCTCTAGAAGGAATTCAAGAAACGTCAGTATATCCTTAGTATTTCTCTTTATTCGTGCTGCGGTTGCAGTAACGTGCTGTTCACTAGAACTGCACTCTAGGCCCGTCAGTTTCTGCATTACATCATTTACTGAAGCGAGTGCTGGCATAGACATTGTCCATATGTTTCTCTGAAGCTCAGTCATCCCTTTTCCTCTTGTGAGCTTTCCATCTGTTTTGAAGCTATTCATCAGCACTGTCTCGATGACGAGGTCTGGAGCCAATCCAGCCCGAAACGACCACTTCGTCGGGCAATAAATTTGCCATTTGCAAACTGTCCGAAGAGCTGTGGATTCGATGTTTCAAGTTCCTGCATCATCTGAAGAAAAAGACGAAATTACTTAGTATAAAGATTATGCCCCGCAGCTGCAAGGTATGGGAGCATATCAGAAAGAGAGGATACGTATAGATCCCAATCTCCAGTCCTTTCTGCTTTTAAAAACTTGAAAAAGATCGAAACCATTTCGGAATACTGCATGAATAGTTTCGCAGTTCTGCTGGAGTTCAGAGACGACTTTAAGGCTTCGAGGCGTAGCGAAACCGCCTGAAGGGCTTCGTGGTTAGCCGCTTCTTCCACAGGAATCTTTCCATCCACCAAGTCATCATACACGCTAGAGATTCGCACAAGATCTTCGTGGTCGGAAGGTCTCTTGCCATACGGAATCGAATATGCCATGCAAAAAAGTGAAACATTCAGTGATGCGTCGACTAGCTCGTGAGCTCTTACTGCTCTTGCAACTGCTTTGCCGCTGAAAAAATGTTTCACAGTATTCTCCCCGTATACAAGCTCTAACCTCTCTTTCAGGCCCGACCCTTCCATTATATAGCCTAGGGCCCCTAAGAAGCTCATTCGTGTATGGAACCCTCCAAGCATTATTATAGTTTTCTTCAAGGGACTTGTTCTAGGCTCGTCATGAACAACCTTTGTCGCTTTCCAGAAGACAGGCTGGTCAAAAGTGACAACGGGAGTTACACTGAGTCTTTGCGCTTGGTCACTCATGAATATGAGTGTGGAGTAAATACACGACGGATCACTAGGTTTGTAGTCTATCATAGGTAAAAATAAAACTAAGGATCGTCCGTCATGTTCTCAGACGTGCACTGGCTGCATAAGGTCACTCCGACCAGGTCTTTGGCTTCTAAAAAGCCAGCTACAGTCCCAAAGGAGGTCCAAGTTACTTTCAGTGGTTGTACAGCTCTGGAGGGTTTTAAACACCATGCCAGCACCCTCTTTGTTTCTTCGATTGTAGAAGCGGAAGGTCATGCCTGCGATGTCTTTTAGGGTTTCTGCATTAATTTCCATTCGAGGAATACTGGGCATTGTCGTTTTAGTTTTGGAACTCACTATTGCAATAATACCCATTCCGTGAAATGTGCCTTTACCATCGATCGTGCAGACATCATGGTCTACGTTATCTGCTGCAAACTGCAAGAAACTGCCAGTGCTAACCATGAAAAGACCAGTCCCGTGACTGGCATCTGTGTTTCGTTCAAATTTGAACACTTTTTTATAGGATGAACAGAAGCCCAGCTTATGGACGGTGTCTATTAGAAATAGTGATCCGAATTGGTGGTGGAGCTAAACTGCTACAAACACCTGAAGAGGGGCGAGGACTATTCGAGGTAAACAGGCTTGTACTATTTCTTGAACAAGAGCTGCCACTGCAATATTTCCCCTGGTATTAATTGGCAAAGAAGACGACGCAAGGACTTGGGAAGGTAGCTTAATCACGTTTCGACATTACCAAGAGACTTGAAACTTGGATTTTCTTCTGATAAGGGAGGTAAGCTTTTAGCTTCACTTTTGATTATTCTAGTAACCTTTTATATCATGTTCTTTATCTCTATTTCCTAAGACTTGTCCTTAGTAAGCGTACGATGCTCGTTCAGAATGAAATGAGCCGTCTCTCTGAATGTCACAATGCTAGCTTTCCCAAGCAAATCCGTCATAAGCACACGATCCCCGTAGCTTTCAAGCGAAAGACGTTGGATATACTTTACACTGTAAGCTTCACAGACTTCAAGGAAAAAATTCATCTTTTCTAGGACATCACTAAGAGTAAAGTATTGGTGTTCAATACTTTTAAAGTGTTCTAGAGACTTTTTAAAAGCTTCTCGCTTCTGTGTTTCGGCTGGTCTTCCCGCCTTGGCAGAATCGTTTTGTTTCTCCTCTTTGTACCGTTTTGGCATACTTTTGTTTGTCTTAGCTTACATAGCATGATTTATGGTAAACTGCATCTCCAGCATGAAGGTCAGAAAGAATGCAATTCATTCTTCCGAGAAGAGTCGTCGCCTAATTGTCTTTGCCTCTTCTTTCGCATGCCCGCAACACTGAGTGTCTAAGTTCTGTCGTGGCTGCTTTTACGTACTCGATTTTGGCCCCCTTTTTTATCGACTTCTCGAACCCCGCAGAAAAATGAGTTGAAAAAATTTTCAGAGTTGAAAAAATGCAACAGACATGCACGTTAAAGAAATCTTGAGATCTCAGTTTTCTCGGAGTGTCGCTAGGGATAGGTTCTTCACTTATCCGTTTCCAGGAATAAATGGTACTTTAGCGGCAATAATATTTTCGGCATGCTTTATGAACAATCTGACCTGGTTCTGCCGCAATCTGGTCGCCTCTGTCTTTGCTGGC